>NC_134688.1:10043168-10063023 GCF_050947455.1 Rhinoderma darwinii
GAGGTCCCACAGATGCTCAATTGGGTTCAAGTCTGGAGAGTTCGGGGGCCAGGGAAGTACTTGGAGGTCTTGGTCGGGCTCTTCCTGTTGGACATTTCCAGCCGTGTGACTCGTCGCATTGTCTTGCTGGAAGATTCCATCTGCCCCAGGGGAGACAATCAGCATGTAGGGGGGGACGTGATCTGCAACGATGGATTCACACCCAAATCCCTCCAGAGCCGTCCACATGGAGGAGCGGCCCAGAGAATGCCAGGAAAACTCCCCCGACCATAACGCTGCTGCCACCGGCTCGTGTTCCTCCAGCAATGGTTGCCGGGTGTTTGTTCTCTGATGTTTCTCGTCTGACGTGCCAACGTCCATCCCTTCTAGAAGCAGAAAAACGTGACTCAATGGAGAAAACAACCCTTTGCCAATCATCGGTGGTCTAATTCCGATACTGCCGGGCATATTGAAGCCTTTTTGTTCCGCTGCACCTTTGTTACACAGGAGCGGTGACCGTCCGTCAGCTTCGGAGCCCCATACACAGTCGGGTTCACTGAACTATTCTAGACACACGTCTGGTCGCCCCCTGGTTGATTTTTACTGTGAGCTGCTCCACTGTAGCGTGTCGTTCGGCCCTCGCGCACCTTCGTAGCCGACGTTCATCTCTCATATCAATGGTACGCCGTGCTCCGCAGTTTCCACGTCGGTTATTCCCAATGGCGCCATTTGTCCGCTCACGATACAGTCACCACAGCAGCACGCGAACAGTTCACAAACTGCGCTGTGTAAGAAATACCGCCACCCTGGTCCGAAAGTCAATAATCATCGCTTACTACAACTCTGATAAATCGCTCCTTTTACCCATGGCAACGAGTAATATGTGATCAGACAGCCGACCGCACCCCTTATATACCCACCAAGCCACGGCACGTCACTTCCTTCATGGGCTACATGCTGCCGACGTCGAAGGTAGGAGATGGTCATAATAATGGGACTCGACTGTGTATGTACCGCAATATGGTGCCAATACAACTCATCCCAAAAAACAAACCCTCATAAAGGCTACATCGACGAAAAATAAAAAAGTTATGGTTTTCAGGGTTGAAAAAAATTAGCTGCGCCCCTTAAGGCCCAAACTAGGCCACATTCTTGAAGGGTTAGAACGAAGTGGTATTTGATTACTGTGAACACTGGTGATACTGCAATATTTGGGTTTGTCAATACTCTTCTCTAATCCAATGACCAAGCAATCAATGAACCTGCACCTGTATATTTTCATGCTAACTTGGCCTCACATTAATTTTCCCTTATTTGTCCTCAAATAACCAGATTTCCACATATTTGTCCAAATGCGGTTTCACAGCATTGTTATTATTTTTGTGTGGTATGTTATTGCTAAATCATCGAAAATGGGCGCAAAAATAGCAAAATAACATGGAGTGGAATCCCCGGTCACAGCGTCTGCAACGCTGTCGACGGGGATTCCGCTTCAGGAGTTTCCCCTGAGGTCACTGTCCATATATGGACAGAGACATCAAGCGCTCCGTCCAGGAGCGGAATCCTCAGCCACAGGGAGATTCCGCTTCTTCAGGGAGCTACAGTGGCACTACCTACAGGAAGGGGGCTGTGTGGCACTACCTACAATGGGGCTGTGTGGTACTACCTACAGGGGGCTGTGTGTCACTACCTACAAGGGGGCTATGTGGCACTACCTACAAGGGGGCTTGTGGAACTACCGACCGGGGGGGTGTGTGGCACTACCTACAAGGGGGCTGCATTGCACTACCTGTAGGGGTGCACTCGTACTTACCTCTCCCCCTGGTGCAACGCAGGAACACAGGCTCGTCGGGCGGCACAGCAGTCGGCTCCGGACGGAGGAGCATCTTGGGCGTCATGGCAACGGCCGCGCTGCCGACAGCCATGACGCATGCGCCCAAACAGGGCGAAGTCTCGCGACGCCGGGACTGGAAGGAGGGGGGACCGGAGGCTGAGGGAAGAGGCGGGAGCGTGAAGAAAGCGCGCGAAAAACGGGAGGGAGAGCAGAAGCAGGAAAAAGTTACAGGAAGAGAAGCAGGAGAAAGTTACAGGAAGAGAAGCAGGAAAAAGTTACAGGAAGAGAAGCAGGAGAAAGTGACAGGGAGAGAAGCGGAGCGATAGAAAGAGGAGAGGCTGTAGAGGCTGTTGGACTGACAGCTGCAAAGAAGAGGGTTAACAGTTTGGAGCAGGAGGACATTGAGAAGGAGGATCGTGCCTTCCTGCAGGGGAAAGGAGCAACAGGAGTGCACCAAACGGAGGACTGCCTGAACAAGAGTGGAGTGGAGCATCAGCATCCACTGCAGGTACCAGCCACACACACACGTAGCCCAACTAGGACTCTCAGACCTCCCCAGGCAAAGTCTATTAGCCGCATGTAACCCTGCATGGAACTGTTATTGCTAGAACACCGCATGTAACCCTGCACGGAACTGTTATTGCTAGAACACCGCATGTAACAATGCACGGAACTGTTATTGCTAGAACACCGCATGTAACCCTGCATGGAACTGTTATTGCTAGAACGTCGCATGTAACCTTGCATAGAACTGTTATTTACGAATCTTGTTGGAGCAGGAGCAGACAGAGGGCCAGTTCAGTTGCGTCCTAGGTGGTCCACCGTTCGGACCACCGACTGAGGAGAGAGAGGGTTTGTCATGAAAGGTAGCGGATAGCTCCGCAAGGACCCGTGACGGTGCTAGTAGGTACGTTAGTCGCTGATTCCCACGACGCGATCCGTGGGCCGAGAGTGTGACTCTTACCCTAGGGTAGGCTGCCAGTAGCGGGTAGCTCCCGCCGTGACTGACAGCGGCGTTTCCTTAGCCAAGCCGGCAACGTGGGGTCAGGCACAACCTCTCTCCGGGGGACTTCCAGCGGGATCGAAGTCCTCAACCTCAGGCTTCCTGTCTGCTCCATAGAAAAGAAGTTATTGTTATTTGTCCGCTGCAGTAAAGAAGTTGCCCAAAACCGAAGGTGTGTCTTGTTCATTGCGTACCAACCGCGGTAGTTCCTCCTACATAAATTGGCGTAGTCGGCAGGATCCGAAACCTCGCCGCGATGGAACCATCCAGCAGCAGGACACTACCGCCGACCCCGACCGTCATGATACCCATGGGGGCCGCCCTGATGAACATTCCCAAGTTTGACGGAAAGAGTGTGTCGATCGCAGACTGGACGGAACGAGTTCGTACTGCGGCGCGGTTATTCCAGGTACCTGTGTCCCACCAAGCCGACCTGGCATTTAACTCACTCGAAGGGGACGCGAGACAAGCTGTCTTGGTTCTACCGCTAGAACACAGCGACATGCTAGAAGCAATAATCAGCCGATTGGAATCCCTCTATGGGGACGTCACGTCAGCCGCCGATCTCCGGAAGAAATTCTATACCAGGGTACAGAGGAACGGGGAATCACTCCAACAATTCGCGGTAGGATTACAAGGAATGTGGAGTCGACTCGTAAGGAAGGATCCAGCGGGGGGCGCAGCCATAACGGAGCCGGACCGAATAGTGCGAGACCAGTTTGTATCCGGGCTGGACAGCCGGACCCTGAGGCGCGCCGCGAGAGACCTCGTCCGGGTAACCCCCACCGCCACGATGAGTGAGGTGTTACGAGAAACGCTCGAAGTTCATCGAGAGGAGTTGGGAGAGGCTAGCATGGCCCTTCAGAACGTGGGTACCCCCGAGTCATCTCCGAAAGGTAATGGACGCCCAGAAGCAGTGTTCACCGAGTTCGCCCGGGATGTCAAGGAAGCTATCCGGGAATTAAAGACAGATGTCGCCCAACTGAGAGTAATGGCAGATCGACCGGAACAGCTCCCTCGGTCACCCAGAGCGACACAAGGAGGGCCTCGACGCTGTTGGCAGTGTGATCAGCCGGGTCATTTCGCCAGAGATTGCAGGTTGAGACGCTATCCAAGACGGGAACAGCCACCTTTAAACTAAGGTATCCCGCCGCTGAGGGCCAAGCTGCGGGCATTCCATCGACGGGCCCGAAAGGAAGGGTGGAACTTTTGACAGGAAAATGCCCCATAGTTACAGCCATGATCGGGGGGGTTAACGTTCCTTGCCTTATTGACACTGGTTCGGAGGTAACCACCATGACCTATCAGTTGTTCCATGAACAGTTCCAAGGTCGACAGACTCTAGAAGCCCCTTGGATTGAACTTACGGCGGCTAATAGCCTGCCAATTCCCATTGCCGGTGTTACGTGGTTAGAATTAGACGTGTTTAATCGTAATTTTCCCCGTGCTGGTATTGTGGTAGTACATAATTGTGCAAGGCCGGGTATACCTGTTATAATTGGCATGAATGTGTTACAGGAAATACATGGCATGATGTTCAACGAGACGAGCGGTAGCCAGTGGGAGGAGCTAGCAGCCGATCGGACCGCCCGGCAAGCTTAATTTCATGTGCATCAAATCTGCCAACGACAGGCTGACTTGAAGACGCTGCAGGGGCGAGTGGGGTCGGTAAGGGCCCCAGGTAAAGTGGTGCTGCAAGTACCACCTCTACAGGAAGTCACCATTCCTCTCTCCGTAGGAACCCATCATCGTTTAAGGGATGCCGTGGTCATGGTGGAACCCATGCGAAGTCTCAAGAGTACGCCACCCTGGGTGGTGGGAAGAACGATGTGTCGGATCACCAAAGGAATGGCGACCGTCAGAGTGCTGAATCCGACCCAAGGGGTTGTTGTGATACCGGCCGGCACGGTGCTAGCTAATGTTGAGATGGTTAGGGCCGAGGACGTGACGGACCCGGCCATGGCCGAGACTTTACAAGAGGCATCGTCAAGAGATGAAAGGAGTGAGGCCGACGTGAACGAGCAGACTGATCGACTGTGGCGCCAACTCGAACTGGACGGAATAGCCCCGGATACCAAGACGGAGGAGCAACTGAGGACGCTTCTGCAACGCTTCGGCTGGGTTTTCGCTCGGCATGAAGAGGACTTTGGATGCACCACTACCATCGAACATGGGATTCACACGGGGGCGGCGCCTCCCATCCGAGAGCGATACCGCAATATACCTCTCGCTCTGTATCGGGAGGTAAAAGAGCTTCTGCAGAAGATGTTAGACGGGCAGGTGATCAGAGAAAGTCAGAGCCCATGGGCAGCCCCGATTGTCCTGGTAAGGAAGAAGGATGGATCGCTCCGGTTTTGTGTGGATTACCGCAAGTTGAACGCTTGTACGCATCGGGACGCCTACCCCCTGCCGCGAGTGGAGGAATCCTTAACAGCCATGCAGGAGGCGCGATACTATACGACGCTCGATTTAGCCAGTGGGTATTGGCAGGTACCTATGAAGGAAGAGGATAAGGAGAAGACGCCGTTCATTACTCCGTCAGGTTTGTTCGAATTTAATCGGATGCCGTTCGGCCTAACTAATGCGCCCAGTACTTTCCAACGACTAATGGAACATTGTCTGGGAGATCTAAACTACGAGTCAGTCTTGATCTACTTAGATGATATCGTTATTTTCTCAAAGACTTTCCCAGAACATTTGCGGCATCTACAGGTCGTATTGGAGCGATTGGGAAAATATGGCCTCAAACTAAAACCCAGCAAGTGCCGACTTGGTCGCCGACAGATCAAATACCTAGGACATGTTGTGAATGCAGCGGGAATTGCACCTGACCCAGATAAGATCAAAGCCATACAGGAGTGGGCCGTTCCGCAGAACACCACGGAAACCCGAGCCTATCTCGGATTGGTCGGTTACTATCGGAGGTACATCCGAGACTTCTCAAAAATTGCAAGTCCTCTGAATCAACTCCTCTGTGGACAACCCACCCAAAAGAAGGGGAGCCGAAGCCCCAGTATAGTGGAGCAATGGCAGGAGCCACAGCAAGCGGCATTCGAAGCGTTGAAGACACGGCTGGTGACAGCCCCCATCCTCGCATTTGCAGACTTCACCCAGCCATTCCGGCTCTACACTGACGCCAGTCTGAAGGGACTGGGAGCTGTCCTGGCCCAACAGCAAGGAGACGTGGAGCGCGTCATCGCCTATGGCAGCCGTAGCTTGCGTCCATCAGAACGTAACCCAACCAATTACAGCTCGTTCAGGCTCGAGTTATTGGCCATCGTATGGGCCATGACCGAACGGTTTGCCGAATACCTGGTCGGAAGTCAAGTGGAAATTTACACGGATAACAATCCCTTGGCGTATCTTGGGACGGCAAAGCTGGGGGCGATGGAACAACGATGGATAGCCCGACTGGCCCGATTCAACTATACTATTCGATACAAGCCTGGTAAGAACCATACCAACGCCGATGCCCTCTCCCGACAGCCGTGTGAGACCCCGGTCGGAGAGGTGGACGATGAACGAGAAGAAGTAGAGATACCCCCACTACGCGTGGTTCATCCTCCAATGCAGCAGCAGCGGGTAGTGACAGCAATACAAGGGATTGAGTATCTTGCTGAAATGTATGATAGAGGCGAGTGGGAGAAACGGCAACAGCAAGACCCGGACATCCAAATAATCGCCAAATGGGTACGTCAGCAGGAAAGGCCCACGGCAGCCGAGCGAACCAGGTTGTCAGCACCAGCTAAAGCATTAGCTCGGCAGTTGGAACGACTAGGATACCATGATGGAGTATTGTATAGAAGAGTGTGGGCACCACGGGAATCTCGCGACATATGGCAGTTGGTATTGCCCATCGCAGACGTCAAATCCGTGTGCAAGTGGATGCACGAGAACCGAGGTCATTTTGCGGTAGAAAAGACTGTACAGATCGTCAGGAATCACTTCTATGCTCCAAACCTGGAAGCAATAATGAGAGATGTCTACAAGGAATGCACAGAGTGTGTCTTACACAAGGCGACAGAACAGCCGGAGAGGCCCATGACTATCGTGACTGGTGAGCCACTAGAACTACTGACGGTAGACTTCTTAACAATCCAAGAAGTCACCTCGGGGCACCGATATGCGTTAGTATGCTTGGATCATTTTTCTAAATTTGCCGTGGTGATTCCTACGCGGGACCAGACTGCTCCGACGACTGCGGCGGCGTTGTGGAAGCATGTGATCCGTCCGTATGGATGCCCCAGACGCATCTTGTCGGACCAAGGATCGAATTTCGAGTCGGATCTCTTCCGGGAGCTGTGTATCTTACATGGAATCCGAAAATACAGGACGACCCCATATCACCCACAAGGGAATGGGGCTTGTGAAAGGTTCAATCGCACCTTGCTGGGGCTATTAAAGACCATCGGAGACGAACGACAAGAACGGTGGCCTGAGTATGTGGACGACCTGGTATGGGCCTATAACAATACTGTGCATCGAGCTACCGGGTATACCCCATATCAATTGATGTTCGGACGACCCAGCCGGGTTCCGTTGGATCTTCTGTTAGGGACACCGGAGGTTGAAGTCCACCGATCCCCCTCCCAATGGATCCAAGAACATCAACGGCGGTTGAGTGCAGCAAAGGGCGAAATGGAGAGAGCTCGACCCACAGAGAGCCTACCCCCTTTGGAAGAACGACAGCGAGCATTTCATACTGGAGATCGAGTGTTGGTGCGGAATCGCAGGGCAGCGCGTGGTCGCAAGCTGGAGCCCCGATGGGAGAGGAAACCATATGTGGTGGTAAACCGTGTTGACCCTGGGCTTCCTGTGTATGAAGTGAGACCAGAAGGTGACCAGGGACCGAGTAGAAGGCTGCATCGCAACCTGTTGCGGCCATGTACCTTTCTGACACCCGAACCAGTCACGTCATCAAGGCCAGAAGAACCGCAGAGTGCTCCACCGACAAATATTGACGGAGATTGGTGGCTGGTGGTTCCATCAGACGACCCTAGTGTATCCTGGGCGTCACAACCAACAAGGACGGAAAACCTAACTGAGAGCGTGGAGGCACCTGCAACAGAATTGAATCGTGGACTGCGTTACCCCCAGAGGTGTACTCGCAACCGACAACCGGCCTATTTGCAAGACTATGAAGTTTAGTGCAGAGGACTGCACTTGATAACCAAGGGGGAAGTGTAGGGGTGCACTCGTACTTACCTCTCCCCCTGGTGCAACGCAGGAACACAGGCTCGTCGGGCGGCACAGCAGTCGGCTCCGGACGGAGGAGCATCTTGGGCGTCATGGCAACGGCCGCGCTGCCGACAGCCATGACGCATGCGCCCAAACAGGGCGAAGTCTCGCGACGCCGGGACTGGAAGGAAGGGGGACCGGAGGCTGAGGGAAGAGGCGGGAGCGTGAAGAAAGCGCGCGAAAAATGGGAGGGAGAACAGAAGCAGGAAAAAGTTACTGGAAGAGAAGCAGGAGAAAGTGACAGGGAGAGAAGCGGAGCGATAGAGAGAGGAGAGGCTGTAGAGGCTGTTGGACTGACAGCTGCAAAGAAGAGGGTTAACAGTTTGGAGCAGGAGGACATTGAGAAGGAGGATCGTGCCTTCCTGCAGGGGAAAGGAGCAACAGGAGTGCACCAAACGGAGGACTGCCTGAACAAGAGTGGAGTGGAGCATCAGCATCCACTGCAGGTACCAGCCACACACACACGTAGCCCAACTAGGACTCTCAGACCTCCCCAGGCAAAGTCTATTAGCCGCATGTAACCCTGCACGGAACTGTTATTGCTAGAACACCGCATGTAACCCTGCACGGAACTGTTATTGCTAGAACACCGCATGTAACCCTGCATGGAACTGTTATTGCTAGAACGTCGCATGTAACCCTGCATGGAACTGTTATTGCTAGAACGTCGCATGTAACCTTGCATAGAACTGTTATTTACGAATCTTGTTGGAGCAGGAGCAGACAGAGGGCCAGTTCAGTTGCGTCCTAGGTGGTCCACCGTTCGGACCACCGACTGAGGAGAGAGAGGGTTTGTCATGAAAGGTAGCGGATAGCTCCGCAAGGACCCGTGACGGTGCTAGTAGGTACGTTAGTCGCTGATTCCCACGACGCGATCCGTGGGCCGAGAGTGTGACTCTTACCCTAGGGTAGGCTGCCAGTAGCGGGTAGCTCCCGCCGTGACTGACAGCGGCGTTTCCTTAGCCAAGCCGGCAACGTGGGGTCAGGCACAACCTCTCTCCGGGGGACTTCCAGCGGGATCGAAGTCCTCAACCTCAGGCTTCCTGTCTGCTCCATAGAAAAGAAGTTATTGTTATTTGTCCGCTGCAGTAAAGAAGTTGCCCAAAACCGAAGGTGTGTCTTGTTCATTGCGTACCAACCGCGGTAGTTCCTCCTACATACCTACAATGGGGCTGTGTGGCACTATCTACATGTGGCATCTGTGAGTGGCGAACTGAAGGTCATTTTAGTGAGAGTGGGGGCTGATGGTCATTTTACTGTGAGTCGGGGGTGTCACGATCTGTGGGTATGTGGACCCACTGGGCCGTACCGCCATAGCAGGATAGCAGCTGGCTAACAGAGTACCAAGTCAATATATAAATAGTCCAAGCACAAGGGTACCTGTAGTGGTTCAGACAGTAGCAACGGCTAGGCTCAGATGAGACCTTGATAGACACCAGACGTGGTGTAACACAGCAGGCTGAACAGGTGGCACAACACGACTCCTACAGGTTCAAGGCACAGGAACAAATAGCATGGGATACAGGGTACAGGCAGCAGGGCACGGGAACAACGGGAATAGGCAGGGGCGTAACTAGGAAAGACTGGCCGACTATAGCAAACTTTTGACAGGGGCCCCCCTGCCCTGGGTGTCACATAACCCCCCCCTTGTAGATAGTGCCTTTTTTACAGCCCCCCCCCCACTGTAGGTAACGCCATACAGCACCCTCTGTAGATAACGCCATACAGCCCCCTCTGTAGATAACGCCATACAGCCCCCCCTGTAGATAACGCCATACAGCCCCCCTGTAGATAACGCCATACAGCCCCCTCTGTAGATAACGCCATACAGCCCCCCCTGTAGATCTACAGGGGGGCTGTATGGCGTTATCTACAGGGGGGGGCTGTATGGCGTTATCTACAGGGGGGCTGTATGGCGTTATCTACAGAGGGGGCTGTATGGCGTTATCTACAGGGGGGGCTGTATGGCGTTATCTACAGGGGGGGCTGTATGGCGTTATCTACCCCCTCTCCCCTTGTATATAGCGCTACACAGCCCCCTCCTCCCCTTGTATATAGCGCTACACTGCCCCGCTCTCCCCTTGTATATAGTGCTACACAGCCCCCTCCTCCCCTTGTATATAGTGCTACACAGCCCCCTCCTCCCCCTGTATATAGCGCTACACAGCCCTCCTCCCCTGTATATAGTTCTACACAGCCCTCCTCCCCCTGTATATAGCGCTACACAGCCCTCCTCCCCCTGTATATAGCGCTACACAGCCCTCCTCCCCCTGTATATAGCGCTACACAGCCCCCCTCCCCCTGTATATAGCGCTACACAGCCCTCCTCCCCCTGTATATAGAGCTACACAGCCCTCCTCCCCCTGTATATAGTGCTACACAGCCCTCCTCCCCCTGTATATAGTTATACACAGCCCTCCTCCCCTGTATATAGTGCTACACAGCCCTCCTCCCCCTGTATATAGCCCTACACAGCCCTCCTCCCCCTGTATATAGTTCTACACAGCCCTCCTCCCCCTGTATATAGCGCTACACAGCCCTCCTCCCCCTGTATATAGCGCTACACAGCCCTCCTCGCCCTGTATATAGCGCTACACAGCCCCCTCCTCCCCCTGTATATAGCGCTACACAGCCCTCCTCCCCCTGTATATAGCGCTACACAGCCCTCCTCTCTCTGTATATAGCGCTACACAGCCCTCCTCCCCCTGTATATAGCGCTACACAGCCCTCCTCCTCCTGTATATAGCGCTACACAGCCCTCCTCCCCCTGTATATAGCTCTACACAGCCCCCTCCTCCCCTTGTATATAGTGCTACACAGCCCCCTCCTCCCCCTGTATATAGCGCTACACAGCCCTCCTCCCCCTGTATATAGTTCTACACAGCCCTCCTCCCCCTGTATATAGCGCTACACAGCCCTCCTCCCCCTGTATATAGTGCTACACAGCCCTCCTCCCCCTGTATATAGCGCTACACAGCCCTCCTCCCCCTGTATATAGCGCTACACAGCCCTCCTCCCCATGTATATAGCACTACACAGCCCCCTCTCCACTTGTATATAGTCCTACACAGTCCCCCTCCTCCCCCTGTATATAGCGCTACACAGCCCTCCTCCCCCTGTATATAGCGCTACACAGCCCTCCTCCCCCTGTATATAGTTCTACACAGCCCTCCTCCCCCTGTATATAGCGCTACACAGCCCTCCTCCCCCTGTATATAGCGCTACACAGCCCCCCTCCCCCTGTATATAGCGCTACACAGCCCTCCTCCCCCTGTATATAGAGCTACACAGCCCTCCTCCCCCTGTATATAGTGCTACACAGCCCTCCTCCCCCTGTATATAGTTATACACAGCCCTCCTCCCCTGTATATAGTGCTACACAGCCCTCCTCCCCCTGTATATAGCCCTACACAGCCCTCCTCCCCCTGTATATAGCGCTACACAGCCCTCCTCGCCCTGTATATAGCGCTACACAGCCCCCTCCTCCCCCTGTATATAGCGCTACACAGCCCTCCTCCCCCTGTATATAGCGCTACACAGCCCTCCTCTCTCTGTATATAGCGCTACACAGCCCTCCTCCCCCTGTATATAGCGCTACACAGCCCTCCTCCTCCTGTATATAGCGCTACACAGCCCTCCTCCCCCTGTATATAGCTCTACACAGCCCCCTCCTCCCCTTGTATATAGTGCTACACAGCCCCCTCCTCCCCCTGTATATAGCGCTACACAGCCCTCCTCCCCCTGTATATAGTCCTACACAGCCCTCCTCCTCCTGTATATAGTGCTACACAGCCCTCCTCCCCCTGTATATAGTTCTACACAGCCCTCCTCCCCCTGTATATAGCGCTACACAGCCCTCCTCCCCCTGTATATAGCGCTACACAGCCCTCCTCCCCCTGTATATAGCGCTACACAGCCCCCCTCCCCCTGTATATAGCGCTACACAGCCCTCCTCCCCCTGTATATAGAGCTACACAGCCCTCCTCCCCCTGTATATAGTGCTACACAGCCCTCCTCCCCCTGTATATAGTTATACACAGCCCTCCTCCCCTGTATATAGCGCTACACAGCCCTCCTCCCCCTGTATATAGCGCTACACAGCCCTCCTCCCCCTGTATATAGCGCTACACAGCCCCCTCCTCCCCCTGTATATAGCGCTACACAGCCCTCCTCCCCCTGTATATAGCGCTACACAGCCCTCCTCTCTCTGTATATAGCGCTACACAGCCCTCCTCCCCCTGTATATAGCGCTACACAGCCCTCCTCCTCCTGTATATAGCGCTACACAGCCCTCCTCCCCCTGTATATAGCTCTACACAGCCCTCCTCCCCCTGTATATAGCGCTACACAGCCCTCCTCCCCCTGTATATAGCGCTACAGAGCCCTCCTCCCCCTGTATATAGCTCTACACAGCCCTCTTTCCCCTGTATATAGCGCTACACAGCCCTCTTCCCCCTGTATATAGTTCTACACAGCCCTCCTCCCCCTGTATATAGTGCTACACAGCCCTCCTCCCCCTGTATATAGCGCTACACAGCCCTCCTCCCCCTGTATATAGTTCTACACAGCCCTCCTCCCCCTGTATATAGTGCTACACAGCCCTCCTCCCCTGTATATAGCGCTACACAGCCCTCCTCCCCCTGTATATAACGCTACACAGCCCTCCTCCCCCTGTATATAGTTCTACACAGCCCTCCTCCCCCTGTATATAGCGCTACACAGCCCTCCTCCCCCTGTATATAGCGCTACACAGCCCTCCTCCCCCTGTATTTAGTTCTACACAGCCCTCCTCCCCCTGTATATAGCGCTACACAGCCCCCTCTCCCTGTATATAGTTCTACAGAGCCCTCCTCCCCCTGTATATAGCGCTACACAGCCCTCCTCCCCCTGTATATAGTTCTACACAGCCCTCCTCCCCTGTATATAGTGCTACACAGCCCTCCTCCCCCTGTATATAGCGCTACACAGCCCTCCTCCCCCTGTATATAGCACTACACAGCCCCCTCTCCCTGTATATAGTGCTACACAGCCCTCCTCCCCCTGTATATAGCGCTACACAGCCCTCCTCCCCCTGTATATAGCACTACACAGCCCCCTCTCCCTGTATATAGTGCTACACAGCCCTCCTCCCCCTGTATATAGTTCTACACAGCCCTCCTCCCCCTGTATATAGCGCTACACAGCCCCCTCTCCCTGTATATAGCGCTACACAGCCCTCCTCCCCCTGTATATAGCGCTACACAGCCCTCCTCCCCCTGTATATAGTTCTACACAGCCCTCCTCCCCTGTATATAGTGCTACACAGCCCTCCTCCCCCTGTATATAGCGCTACACAGCCCTCCTCCCCCTGTATATAGCACTACACAGCCCCCTCTCCCTGTATATAGTGCTACACAGCCCTCCTCCCCCTGTATATAGCGCTACACAGCCCTCCTCCCCCTGTATATAGCACTACACAGCCCCCTCTCCCTGTATATAGTGCTACACAGCCCTCCTCCCCCTGTATATAGTTCTACACAGCCCTCCTCCCCCTGTATATAGCGCTACACAGCCCCCTCTCCCTGTATATAGCGCTACACAGCCCTCCTCCCCCTGTATATAGTTCTACACAGCCCTCCTCCCCCTGTATATAGTGCTACACAGCCCTCCTCCCCCTGTATATAGCGCTACACAGCCCTCCTCCCCCTGTATATAGTTCTACACAGCCCTCCTCCCCCTGTATATAGCGCTACACAGCCCTCCTCCCCCTGTATATAGTTCTACACAGCCCTCCTCCCCCTGTATATAGTTCTACACAGCCCTCCTCCCCCTGTATATAGTGCTACACAGCCCTCCTCCCCCTGTATATAGTTCTACACAGCCCTCCTCCCCCTGTATATAGTTCTACACAGCCCTCCTCCCCTGTATATAGCGCTACACAGCCCTCCTCCCCCTGTATATAGCGCTACACAGCCCTCCTCCCCCTGTATATAGTTCTACACAGCCCTCCTCCCCCTGTATATAGCGCTACACAGCCCCCTCTCCCTGTATATAGCGCTACACAGCCCTCCTCCCCCTGTATATAGCACTACACAGCCCTCCTCCCCCTGTATATAGTTCTACACAGCCCTCCTCCCCCTGTATATAGTTCTACACAGCCCTCCTCCCCCTGTATATAGCGCTACACAGCCCTCCTCCCCCTGTATATAACGCTACACAGCCCTCCTCCCCCTGTATATAACGCTACACAGCCCTCCTTCCCCTGTATATAACGCTACACAGCCCTCCTCCCCCTGTATATAGTTCTACACAGCCCTCCTCCCCCTGTATATAGCGCTACACAGCCCTCCTCCCCCTGTATATAGTTCTACACAGCCCTCCTCCCCCTGTATATAGCGCTACACAGCCCTCCTCCCCCTGTATATAGTTCTACACAGCCCTCCTCCCCCTGTATATAGCACTACACAGCCCTCCTCCCCCTGTATATAGCGCTACACAGCCCTCCTCCCCCTGTATATAGCTCTACGCAGCCCTCCTCCCCCTGTATATAGCGCTACACAGCCCTCCTCCCCCTGTATATAGCGCTACACAGCCCTCCTCCCCCTGTATATAACGCTACACAGCCCTCCTCCCCCTGTATATAGTCCTACACAGCCCTCCTCCCCCTGTATATAGCGCTACACAGCCCTCCTCCCCCTGTATATAGTGCTACACAGCCCTCCTCCCCCTGTATATAGCGCTACACAGCCCTCCTCCCCCTGTATATAGCACTACACAGCCCCCTCTCCCTGTATATAGTTCTACACAGCCCTCCTCCCCCTGTATATAGTTCTACACAGCCCTCCTCCCCCTGTATATAGCGCTACACAGCCCTCCTCCCCCTGTATATAGCGCTACACAGCCCTCCTCCCCCTGTATATAGCGCTACACAGCCCCCTCTCCCTGTATATAGTTCTACACAGCCCTCCTCCCCCTGTATATAGCACTACACAGCCCCCTCTCCCTGTATATAGTGCTACACAGCCCTCCTCCCCCTGTATATAGTGCTACACAGCCCTCCTCCCCCTGTATATAGTTCTACACAGCCCTCCTCCCCCTGTATATAGTTCTACACAGCCCTCCTCCCCCTGTATATTGCGCTACACAGCCCTCCTCCCCCTGTATATAGTTCTACACAGCCCTCCTCCCCCTGTATATAGTTCTACACAGCCCTCCTCCCCCTGTATATAGCGCTACACAGCCCTCCTCCCCCTGTATATAGTCCTACACAGCCCTCCTCCCCCTGTATATAGCGCTACACAGCCCTCCTCCCCCTGTATATAGCGCTACACAGCCCTCCTCCCCCTGTATATAGCGCTACACAGCCTTCCTCCCCCTGTATATAGTTCTACACAGCCCTCCTCCCCCTGTATATAGTTCTACACAGCCCTCCTCCCCCTGTATATAGTTCTACACAGCCCTCCTCCCCCTGTATATAGTTCTACACAGCCCTCCTCCCCCTGTATATAGTTCTACACAGCCCTCCTCCCCCTGTATATAGTTCTACACAGCCCTCCTCCCCCTGTATATAGTTCTACACAGCCCTCCTCCCCCTGTATATAGCGCTACACAGCCCTCCTCCCCCTGTATATAGTGCTACACAGCCCTCCTCCCCCTGTATATAGTTCTACACAACCCTCCTCGCCCTGTATATAGTTCTACACAGCCCTCCTCCCCCTGTATATAGCGCTACACAGCCCTCCCCCCCCTGTATATAGCGCTACACAGCCCTCCTCCCCCTGTATATAGTTCTACACAGTCCCACTCCTTCCCCTGTATATAGCGCTACACAGCCCTCCTCCCCCTGTATATAGTTCTACACAGCCCTCCTCCCCCTGTATATAGTCCTACACAGTCCCCCTCCTCCCCCTGTATATAGCGCTACACAGCCCTCCTCCCCCTGTATATAGTTCTACACAGCCCTCCTCCCCCTGTATATAGCGCTACACAGCCCTCCTCCCCCTGTATATAGCGCTACACAGCCCTCCTCCCCCTGTATATAGCGCTACACAGCCCTCCTCCCCCTGTATATAGCGCTACACAGCCCTCCTCCCCCTGTATATAGCGCTACACAGCCCTCCTCCCCCTGTATATAGTGCTACACAGCCCTCCTCCCCCTGTATATAGCGCTACACAGCCCTCCTCCCCTGTATATAGTTCTACACAGCCCTCCTCCCCCTGTATATAGTTCTACACAGCCCTCCTCCCCCTGTATATAGTTCTACACAGCCCTCCTCCCCCTGTATATAGTTCTACACAGCCCTCCTCCCCCTGTATATAGTTCTACACAGCCCTCCTCCCCCTGTATATAGTTCTACACAACCCTCCTCACCCTGTATATAGTTCTACACAGCCCTCCTCCCCCTGTATATAGTTCTACACAGCCCTCCTCCCCCTGTATATAGTTCTACACAGCCCTCCTCCCCCTGTATATAGTTCTACACAACCCTCCTCGCCCTGTATATAGTTCTACACAGCCCTCCTCCCCCTGTATATAGCGCTACACAGCCCTCCTCCCCCTGTATATAGTTCTACACAGTCCCCCTCCTTCCCCTGTATATAGCGCTACACAGCCCTCCTCCCCCTGTATATAGTTCTACACAGCCCTCCTCCCCCTGTATATAGTTCTACACAGCCCTCCTCCCCCTGTATATAGTTCTACACAGCCCTCCTCCCCCTGTATATAGTTCTACACAGCCCCCTCCTCCCCCTGTATATAGTTCTACACAGCCCTCCTCTCCCTGTATATAGTTCTACACAGCCCTCCTCCCCCTGTATATAGTTCTACACAGCCCCCTCCTCCCCCTGTATATAGTTCTACACAACCCTCCTCGCCCTGTATATAGTTCTACACAGCCCTCCTCCCCCTGTATATAGTTCTACACAGCCCTCCTCCCCCTGTATATAGTTCTACACAGCCCCCTCCTCCCCCTGTATATAGTTCTACACAGCCCCCTCCTCCCCCTGTATATAGTTCTACACAACCCTCCTCGCCCTGTATATAGTTCTACACAGCCCTCCTCCCCCTGTATATAGTTCTACACAGCCCCCTCCTCCCCCTGTATATAGTTCTACACAACCCTCCTCGCCCTGTATATAGTTCTACACAGCCCTCCTTCCCCTGTATATAGCGCTACACAGCCCTCCTCGCCCTGTATATAATTCTACACAGCCCTCCTCCCCCTGTATATAGTTCTACACAGCCCTCCTCCCCCTGTATATAGTTCTACACAGCCCTCCTCCCCCTGTATATAGTTCTACACAACCCTCCTCGCCCTGTATATAGTTCTACACAGCCCTCCTCCCCCTGTATATAGCGCTACACAGCCCTCCTCCCCCTGTATATAGTTCTACACAGCCCTCCTCCCCCTGTATATAGCGCTACACAGCCCTCCTCCCCCTGTATATAGTGCTACACAGCCCTCCTCCCCCTGTATATATAGCGCTACACAGCCCTCCTCCCCCTGTATATAGCGCTACACAGCCCTCCTCCCCATGTATATAGCACTACACAGCCCCCTCTCCCCTTGTATATAGTCCTACACAGTCCCCCTCCTCCCCCTGTATATAGCGCTACACAGCCCTCCTCCCCCTGTATATAGCGCTACACAGCCCTCCTCCCCCTGTATATAGTTCTACACAGCCCTCCTCCCCCTGTATATAGCGCTACACAGCCCTCCTCCCCCTGTATATAGCGCTACACAGCCCTCCTCCCCCTGTATATAGCGCTACACAGCCCTCCTCCCCTGTATATAGTTCTACACAGCCCTCCTCCCCCTGTATATAGCGCTACACAGCCCTCCTCCCCCTGTATATAGCGCTACACAGCCCTCCTCCCCCTGTATATAGCGCTACACAGCCCTCCTCCCCCTGTATATAGCGCTACACAGCCCTCCTCCCCCTGTATATAGCGCTACACAGCCCTCCTCCCCCTGTATATAGCGCTACACAGCCCTCCTCCCCCTGTATATAGCGCTACACAGCCCTCCTCCCCTGTATATAGTTCTACACAGCCCTCCTCCCCCTGTATATAGCGCTACACAGCCCTCCTCCCCCTGTATATAGCGCTACACAGCCCTCCTCCCCCTGTATATAGCGCTACACAGCCCTCCTCCCCCTGTATATAGCGCTACACAGCCCTCCTCCCCCTGTATATAGCGCTACACAGCCCTCCTCCCCCTGTATATAGCGCTACACAGCCCTCCTCCCCCTGTATATAGCGCTACACAGCCCTCCTCCCCTGTATATAGCGCTACACAGCCCTCCTCCCCCTGTATATAGTTCTACACAGCCCTCCTCCCCCTGTATATAGCGCTACACAGCCCTCCTCCCCCTGTATATAGCTCTACACAGCCCTCCTCCCCCTGTATATAGTTCTACACAGCCCTCCTCCCCCTGTATATAGCCCTACACAGCCCTCCTTCCCCTGTATATAACGCTACACAGCCCTCCTCCCCCTGTATATAGTTCTACACAGCCCTCCTCCCCCTGTATATAGCGCTACACAGCCCTCCTCCCCCTGTATATAGTTCTACACAACCCTCCTCGCCCTGTATATAGTTCTACACAGCCCTCCTCCCCCTGTATATAGCGCTACACAGCCCTCCTCCCCCTGTATATAGTTCTACACAGTCCCCCTCCTTCCCCTGTATATAGCGCTACACAGCCCTCCTCCCCATGTATATAGCACTACACAGCCCCTTCTCCCCTTGTATATAGTCCTACACAGTCCCCCTCCTCCCCCTGTATATAGCGCTACACAGCCCTCCTCCCCCTGTATATAGCGCTACACAGCCCTCCTCCCCCTGTATATAGTTCTACACAGCCCTCCTCCCCTGTATATAGCGCTACACAGCCCTCCTCCCCCTGTATATAGCGCTACACAGCCCTCCTCCCCCTGTATATAGTTCTACACAGCCCTCCTCCCCCTGTATATAGCGCTACACAGCCCTCCTCCCCCTGTATATAGTTCTACACAACCCTCCTCGCCCTGTATATAGTTCTACACAGCCCTCCTCCCCCCTGTATATAGCGCTACACAGCCCTCCTCCCCTGTATATAGTTCTACACAGTCCCCCTCCTTCCCCTGTATATAGCGCTACACAGCCCTCCTCCCCATGTATATAGCACTACACAGCCCCCTCTCCCCTTGTATATAGTCCTACACAGTCCCCCTCCTCCCCCTGTATATAGCGCTATACAGCCCTCCTCCCACTGTATATAGCGCTACACAGCCCTCCTCCCCCTGTATATAGCGCTACACAGCCCTCCTCCCCCTGTATATAGCGCTACACAGCCCTCCTCCCCCTGTATATAGCGCTACACAGCCCTCCTCCCCCTGTATATAGCGCTACACAGCCCTCCTCCCCCTGTATATAGCGCTACACAGCCCTCCTCCCCTGTATATAGTTCTACACAGCCCTCCTCCCCCTGTATATAGCGCTACACAGCCCTCCTCCCCCTGTATATAGCGCTACACAGCCCTCCTCCCCCTGTATATAGCGCTACACAGCCCTCCTCCCCCTGTATATAGCGCTACACAGCCCTCCTCCCCCTGTATATAGCGCTACACAGCCCTCCTCCCCCTGTATATAGCGCTACACAGCCCTCCTCCCCCTGTATATAGCCCTACACAGCCCTCATTCCCCTGTATATAACGCTACACAGCCCTCCTCCCCCTGTATATAGTTCTACACAGCCCTCCTCCCCCTGTATATAGCGCTACACAGCCCTCCTCCCCCTGTATATAGTTCTACACAGCCCTCCTCCCCCTGTATATAGTT
>NC_134688.1:10063223-10238223 GCF_050947455.1 Rhinoderma darwinii
TACAGGTCCAGAAATGTTATGACATTGTGTTTCAGCCTATGCGGAGTGTTTTTCTATAATGTAACAGAAGCTGGGAGGAGTTAATTAGGGAGTGGTTAGAGTGAGTGAGGGCTGTGGTGAGCTAGGAGTGGATGCAGCAGGAGGCACAGTGAAGGTGCTCCTGAGTTCAGCCATTTTCGGATTACAGAGAAAGACAGGCCTAAATAGATTTATTGGAATAACAGCTCAAGGAGCCAGAAGAGTCCAGAAAGAGAGACTGTGAGTAGAGAGATAATAGCACTCCTGCATTTAGTATTGGGCTACACTGATTGAGCTGAATTTGGATGACATATTTGTATTGTACAATCTCCATCTTGAAAAGTAAAAGTGTGCTGCAAGCTCTCCTGATTAACTGCCACCACCGTCTCCTGTCTTCTATTTGCACTCTACACCAAGGGCACCCCAAATAACACCAGACAGGAGTCAGCCACCAAGGGAGTGCCCCGGGGGAAACAACAGTCTTCATCATCATCTTGTGCAACCCCCTCATCACTGTGTGTGTGTCCCTGGGAGGTGGGAAGGCCTGCAAGGCAAAATACCACCGTGACACAAGACAGAGAGCCCAGTATCCACCATTTTGGGTTCCTGCATTCCCCCGCCACCCACGGGCCACCACATATAATTTTGGCGTCACGAACAGGATATCTATGGCCTCTGTGCCTTATGAACTAAGTCAGCGCTGATGCGCCACAGCCGGAGCCAGATTATCGCAGCCGGAGCAGAGTTACAGACATTTCGCTACAGCCGGAATAAAAGTTTCCCGCCAAGTCGCCGCCATATTGAAAGTGGCAAGGAGCTGCGCAAGAGAACCCGCGAAAACAGCGGAGCAGCTAAGAGAAAGCTGGTGAGTGCCTGAATAGGCCAGTAAATGAGATTTAAAGTAAAAAGTGGCAGTTAACAGTGTAGAGACACCGGAAAAGATATCCGGAAAAGAGGCTTAGTGCATAGCCTGAAATTGAACACCCGTTGCTAGGGGTTACTGTAGGACTTATTGCAGAAAATGTCTGTCGACGGAGATAACGGCTCTCCAAGCCCCAGTGGGTCACCTCCAACAGCGCAAGTGATGCCACTCACTATGCCCTATTACTTTGGAGCACCATGGCTTCCTCGCTACAAAGGCGAAGTTCATTCCCTGAGGGAATTCAAAGAGAAGATGCTGTCCATGTTCCGTTTGTATCCTGTCTCAACAGACCAGAGGGTTGAGATATTGATAGGACAACTAGAGGGCGCAGCATTAAGAGAAGTGAAATCCTGGCCCAGAACAGAGAAAAAAACAGTGGAACAGATACTGGACCGATTGCGTGCCACATTTGAAGTAAGGACTGTGGCAGAGCTCAAGATGAGGTTCTTTGGAAAGAAGCAGCAGCCCGGTGAGTCATTGAGAGACTTTGCTTTATCCCTGCAGGAGGCCCAGCGGGCAATTATGCAAGTAGAACCCTTAGAGGCTGCAGAGGCTGACAAGGCCTTAAGGGAGCAGTTTGTTGAAGGAGCTGCATCTGAAGCTCTTAAAAGTCAGCTCAGAATGTTGGCCTCCCAGAACCCAAGCTGTATCTTCTTGGACTTTAAAGAGCTCGCAATTAGAATCCTGGGGACTGAAGCCGCAGCGGTTCAAGCCAAAGTTTTCCCCTATTCCATAGAGACTCCTACGGAGTCGCAAGTAGATCATCCTACAGCAGCGGGAAGTCAAGTTGCACTAGCATAGTGTGCTCACATGCAAGCTCAAGATCCAGTTGGTGAACTGAGGGACCAAATTGCTGTCCTCACCAAGAGCCTCAGTAAAATGTGCCAGAAAATGGAAGATATGGAGCAACGCCAGAACGAAAGCGCCGCTACTCCAGTAACAGGTTCAGTAACCGATCAGAAGGGGGAAGTTACCGGAATTGGGGTAGACGCTCTTCTGACAGATTTGATACCATCGGAAGACCCATTTGTCGTAGGTGTCAAAGAGCTGGCCATATTGAAAGAGAATGTCGTCAGTTAAACGACAATCCCCCGAGGCAGAGGACCGCCCCTCGGGAGGAAGACCAATAGGTCCCACAACACCAGAATGGATTCCCCGGTACATTGGGCAGTGTCCAGTGATTACGATCCACCTAAATGGGATCCCACTGTCGGCCTTACTGGACACTGGCTCTCAAGTCACCACTCTGCAGAGAAGTTGGTTTGAGAAGTACTGGGACCTCGACCAGCTGATATAACCCCCAGACACGTGGCTTAACATTGTAGCCAGTAATGGACAATCGATACCCCATCGGGGCTACTGGGAACCCACGATTCAGATGGGAGAAACTGAACTGCCCCAGCAAGGCGTAATTGTAGTGAACGTCTGGGATGATGACTTTCCACCAGTGGTGCTGGGCATGAATGTTCTTAGGAATTGCTATGAAGAGATGCTAGATGCCCTACACCGAGCACTTTCTACAGTCCCTGTCTCCAATCAAAATGCAATTCAGCATGCTATCCGTCTCTTGAATGCCCAACAGAGGTTCACGAATGAAAAGGGTGAGATCTGCCGTGCCCGCATCATGGACTCACAACCAGTGACTCTGGAACCAGAGACGGAAACCATTCTGTGGTGTCGAGCTCGTCCAGGTTTGCAAGGTCAAGATTACCAGGCCCTTGTGGAACCTCTTCTTCTGGAAGATCATCCGACCGTGCTAGCAGCCAGAAGTCTAGTGACTGTTTCTAATGGGAGGGTACCTATTCGCCTCCTGAACATTGGTGATACGGCTGTGGTACTGAGTAAATACCGTCCAGTTGCTAAGCTCTCACAGGTCTTCTTCCAAGATGTCTGGAGCCCTGAGACTACAGTGTTCCAGCAAGCTACCCAGAATCAAGTTACCCCTGAGATGACAACAAAACCCTGGTGGACCGAGATCCATGTTGGCGATGCTAATACTACCGAAGAGGAGATCGAAGGAGCCCTGATGGTGGCCAAAGACAATCAACAAGCCTTCAGTAAACATCCTATGGATTTTGGGAAGGCTACTATCATTGAGCACACCATCCCTACAGGCGTCCATCCACCCATCAAAGAAAGGTACCGTCCCCTTCCACCAGCCATGTACCAGCCAGTGAAGAAAATGATTCGGGAAATGAAGGACGCAGATGTGATTCGGGAGAGCTACAGTCCATGGGCTGCACCCCTAGTCCTGGTGAAAAAGAAGGATGGCAACATTAGATTCTGCGTGGACTACCGCAAAATCAATAATATCACTCACAAGGATGCGTATCCCCTGCCACGCATTGAAGAATCCCTGACTGCTTTGGGGTCTGCTGCCTACTTCTCAACTCTGGATTTGACCAGCGGGTATTGGCAGGTACCTATAGCTCCTGAAGATAGGGAAAAGACTGCTTTCACTACTCCCATGGGGTTGTTCGAGTTTAATTGTATGCCCTTCGGGTTATGCAATGCCCCGGGAACCTTCCAGAGGCTGATGGAACGCTGCCTGGGTCACCAAAACTTCGAGACCGTCCTCTTGTACCTGGACGACGTAATCATCTACTCAAAGACTTATGAGGAACACCTACAGCACCTGGCAGAAGTCCTCAAAACCCTCATCAAATATGGCCTGAAAGTGAAACCCTCCAAGTGTCATCTCCTGAAGCCGGAAGTCCATTACTTAGGCCATGTCGTGAGTGCAGAAGGAGTGGTTCCTGATCCAGGCAAAGTAGCAGCAGTAAAGAGCTGGCCAGCCCCTACCACAGTCAAGGAGGTGAGAAGTTTCTTGGGATTTGCAGGGTATTATAGACGGTTCATCCCACACTTTGCCCAGATTGCAGAACCCCTCCAGGGATTGTTGAGAGGTCACTCCAAGGAAGCTATGAAGAGAAGGATCCCGATTGAGTGGGCTGAAGCCCATGAAGCCGCTTTCCAGAAGCTGAAGCAGCTGTTAATCGAACCACCTATCCTGGGATATCCTGACTACAACCAACCCTTTAGGCTGTATACTGATGCCAGCCAGAAGGGATTGGGGGCCGTCCTGTCGCAGGTACAGGACCAGAAAGAGAGAGTCATCGCTTATGCCAGCAGAGGTCTTCGAGGCGCTGAACGGAACGACCAGAATTATAGTTCCTTTAAGCTGGAATTCCTGGCCCTTGTGTGGGCAGTGACCGAAAAATTTAAAGATTACCTGGCTGCAACACCCTTCATCGTCTTCACGGATAATAATCCGCTGGCCCACTTGGATACAGCGCGACTGGGAGCTCTTGAACAGCGATGGGCATCCAGACTGGCGAATTATCAGTTTGTGATCAAGTACCGGACTGGTGCGTCCAACGTGAATGCCGATGCCTTATCCCGTTTGCCTGTGGGTGAAGAACCGGTCCGATGTAATGATGAATGGGACCACGGGCCACCACAATAGCGCTACACAGCCCTCCTCCCCCTGTATATAGCGCTACACAGCCCTCCTCCCCCTGTATATAGCGCTACACAGCCCTCCTCCCCCTGTATATAGTTCTACACAGCCCTCCTCCCCCTGTATATAGCGCTACACAGCCCTCCTCCCCCTGTATATAGTGCTACACAGCCCTCCTCCCCCTGTATATAGTTCTACACAGCCCTCCTCCCCCTGTATATAGCACTACACATCCCCCTCTCCCCTTTTATATAGTCCTACACAGTCCCCCTCCTCCCCCTGTACATAGCGCTACACAGCCCTCCTCCCCCTGTATATAGCGCTACACAGCCCTCCTCCCCCTGTATATAGTTCTACACAGCCCTCCTCCCCCTGTATATAGCGCTACACAGCCCTCCTCCCCCTGTATATAGCGCTACACAGCCCTCCTCCCCCTGTATATAGTGCTACACAGCCCTCCTCCCCCTGTATATAGTTCTACACAGCCCTCCTCCCCCTGTATATAGTGCTACACAGCACTCCTCCCCCTGTATATAGTTCTACACAGCCCTCCTCCCCCTGTATATAGTTCTACACAGCCCTCCTCCCCCTGTATATAGTGCTACACAGCACTCCTCCCCCTGTATATAGTTCTACACAGCCCTCCTCCCCCTGTATATACTGCCACACAGTTCCTTAAAAAAAAAAATAAGATTGTACTTACCTTGCCCCGTTCCAGCGACAGATGGGGCGCTACACTGCCTCTCCGGCAGGACGCATGTGCAGACCGGCGTGATGTGACGTCATCACGCCGGCCTGCGCGACTCCCAGCGCCTTATAGGCTGCAGGCCTAACGTGACCTGCAGCCTATAGTATTCATTTGTAAGTGCGTCCTGAGGAGTCCCCTCCGGTGCTAGCGACGCCACTGCATCCGCCCGCCGCCCTTTACAGTGCGCGGGCTTTAAAGTTTAGTGAGCGGGAGAACTGTGGAAGGTGCAAAACAGAATGGCATACTCACCCACGGAGGTGTCTCCCTGGCGAAGGGTTTGCAGAGATGCAGCAGCAGATGAGACTCGCCCATGTTCCTCAAATACCGAGCGGAAAGTCTGTAGGTAACATTGGAAGTCACGAGTCTCTGGTCCCTGACGTTCCCAGATAGGATTCGTCCATGCTAGCGCCTTGTCAGTCAGGAGCGAGATGATGAAATTGATCCTTGCGCCATCAGAGGGAAATGCTTTGGCATGTAGGCAGAAGTGGATCTGGCACTGGTTCAGAAAACCCCTGCAGGTACTCGTATCTCCGTTGAAGCGAGAAGGTAGTGGCAGCGAGAATCGGGAGTCAGTACTGGTACTGCCAGGAGGTGTAATAGGAGGAACAGCCAGAGGAGCAGGAACAGGTCCCTTGATGGCTACAGCTTGCGCATCCAGCCGATGTGTAATGAAGTTCACCGCCTGGTGGAGTTTGTCCTGTCGTAATTGTCAGACTAGCCTATCCGCCTGCATGGCTTGTGATATCGTCACGGTCTTGGGTTGACCAGTGGGGTCCAAGACCTGAGCATACTGTCACGATCTGTGGGTATGTGCACCCACTGGGCTATTCCGCCGTAGCGGGATAGCAGCTGGCCAACAGAGTACCAAGACAATGTCTATATAGTCCACTCACAAGTGTACCTGTAGTGGTTCAGACAGTAATGGAGGCTCGGCACAGATGGGACCTTGGCAGCAGACACCAGGCGTGGTGTAACACAGCAGACGGAACAGGTGGCACAACATGACTCCAACAGGTATAAGGCACAGGAAAAAATAACATGGGATACAAGGTACAGGCAGAAGGGCAGGGGAACACTGGGAACAGGATAACACTAAGGGAACATTTGTAGGACTAACATAGGAAAACACAACAACGCTCAGGCAATGAGCAAAGGGGCAGGGCCCTTCTTATAGTCCAGGGTGATCATGGGCAAAAAACTGATAATTCCCATGTGCGCACTGTGGCCCTTTAAGGGGACACAGCGGACCGGAGCGGAAGTGAATGCTGACGTCTCCTGGGAAGGAGATGCGGGCCAGCGCTCACAGATCCATGGCTGCGGCCGCCGGGTGGTGAGTAATCCTGATGGTCCGTGGCCATTGACGCTACAGGGGGCTGATGGTCATTTTACTGTTAGTGGGGGGCTGATGGTCATTTTACTGTGAGGGGGGACTGATGGTCATTTTACTGTGAGTGGGGGGGCTGATGGTCATTTTACTGTGAGTGGGGGGCTGATGGTCATTTTACTATGAGTGGGGGGCTGATGCTCATTTTACTGTCAGTGGGGGGCTGATGGTTATTACTGTGAGTGGGGACTGATGGTCATTTTACTATGAGTAGGGGGCTTATGGTCTTCCGTCTCTGACCTCTAATTGAAATTAATAGGAGGAAGAAAATACCTGCGGCGCTCGTTTGGAGCTTTTTTTTCTGCGTTTTTTGCATTCGCTTCAACGGCTTAAAAAAACCGCAAAAAAACCCCATCAAACAACGCTGTCAGTTCCTGAAGGAATTTTGAGGCAGATTTTTTTTGCCCTACAAAAACGCTGTGTGAACAGACCCTACGAGTGTAGTGCTTGTTTTAGTCGCTTTCTTTCATTCTCGAAACAATTTTTGGTAGGGGGGCCCTGAGGAAATTGTATTCTTCCAGTGCTGCCTCGAGTCAGAAAAGGTTTGGAAACTCTGTACTAGGCTACAGGATCACCCCGGCCGACGCAAGGATTGGGTTGTGGAGCAGCTCAGTTCGTCGTGGGAACAGGGCCTAGGTGAGTACAGTTTTTTTTGTTTGGGGACACTGTCTACATGGGGGAGGTGGGGGGCTGAATGGCACTGTCTACAAGGGGGAGGTGGGGGACTGTATGGCACTGTCTACAAGGGGCAGGTGGGGGCAGTATGGCACTGTCTACATGGGGGACGTGGGGGCTGTATAGCACTGTCTACTAGGGGTAGATGGGGGGCACTGTCTACAAAGGGTATCTGGGGGGCTTGATGGCACTGTTTACATGGGGGAGGTGGGGGGCTATATGGCACTGTCTACATAGGGGAGGTGGGGGCTGTATAGCACTGTCTACTAGGGGTAGATGGGGGCACTGTCTACAAAGGGTATCTGGGGGGCTGGATGGCACTGTCTACATGGGGAGGTGAGGGGCTGTATGGCACTGTCTACAAGGGGGAGATGGGGGCTGAATGGCACTGTCTACAAGGGGGAGGTGGGGGGCTGAATGGCACGGTCTACAAGGGGTAGGTGAGGGGCTGTATGGCACTGTCCACAAGGGGAAGGTGGGGGGCTATATGGCTCTGTCTACAAGTAGGAGGTAGGGGCTGTATGGCACTGTCTACATGGGGAGATGGGGGCTGTATGGCACGGTCTACAAGAAGGAGGTGGGGCTGTATGGCACTGTCTACAAGAAGGAGGTGGGGCTGTATGGCACTGTCTACAAGGGGGAGGTGGGGGGCTGTATGGCACTGTCTACAAGGGGGAGGTGGGGGCTGAATGGCACGGTCTACAAGGGGGAGGTGAGGGGCTGGATGGCACTGTCCACAAGGGGAAGTTGGGGGGCTGTATGGCACTGTCTACATGGGGGAGGTGAGGGGCTGTATGGCACTGTCCACAAGGGGAAGGTGGGGGCTGTATGGCATTGTCTACAAGAGGGAGGTGGGGGGCTATATGGCACTGTCTACAAGAGGGAGGTGGGGGGGTTGTATGGCACTGTCTACATGGGGGAGGTGGGGGCTGTATGGCACTGTCTACATGGGGAAGGTGGGGGGCTATATGGCTCTGTCTACAAGTAGGAGGTAGGGGCTGTATGGCACTGTCTACATGGGAAGATGGGGGCTGTATGGCATGGTCTACAAGAAGGAGGTGGGGCTGTATGGCACTGTCTACATGGGGGAGATGGGGGGCTGTATGGTACTGTCTACATGGGGGAGATGGGGGGCTGTATGGCACTGTCTACTAGGAGGAGGTGTGGGATTTTGACACTTTCTACAGGGAGGCTGTATGGCACAATCAACAGGGGGGCATTATACAGTGTGGGGGCCACTAAGCGGACATTATACTGTGTAGGGGCACTACAGGGGGCATAATCCTGTGTTGGCAAAATTAGAGGACAAAATACTGTGTCCTTGAAGGGGTTATGATATATTATATTATTAAATATTATTATTATACTGTATGGGGGTTCTATATAGGGCATTATACTTTTTTATGGCCCATTTTTTTCATGATGGTGGTGGGGCACCGAAAGATAATTTCGCACGGGGCGCTATCTATCCTAAGGCCGGCGATAGATAGATAGATATAGATAGATATGTGATATATTTTATATTTATTCTCTGCTGACACCCGCCTCCTCCCTGTAGAGATTACAGGACATTGCGCAGCGCTCCCCTCGGTCCTGCGGTTCTCATGGCCTCCTCGTTCTGAGGTTACAATCTTATTCCTCGCTCATTTCTTTCCTGCAGTTCAGTGCAGACATTGTGTGCAATGGAAAATAATCATTGCCAGGGCACTGCCCTCCCCTTACCCAGCGCCGGCCTGCACAGAGGGCACGTTACATGGGCATTCTTCTGCAGTAAAGCACAAAGACTCTCACATGGGGCCGGAACAAATGACACAAGGATCAGTCACATGGAGGATTAAAGATCAATTCCATCTTTTATACCCCACTTATTTATATAAGACCCCCCCAAAATTATGACATTTAAATCACACATATGACGTCCTTCACCAACCCAAAATTAGCCCAGACCCCAGAGCCCGGCACTTTTTCTCTCTCTCTACATATGTATATATATACTTTAGTCTTTGACCTCCCAGCTGGTACAGTCGGACGTCCCCGCAGACAGCGGCCTCTGCCAGATGATTACATTGATGTTGCTCGTAGTTGCATAATTAGATATTTGCTAATATCTGACACTATTTGGGAAGAAGCCAAATGATAACAAAAATTGCTGAACAACCAAGAACCTCGCAATGAACTTTTACTCCGAGAATAAATTTAGAGTTCAACAGAAGGTCGTAAGTGCAGCCGCAATCAGCGTGTCAGCGGTACAGGGGTTAACGGGCAATATTTGGTAAATTTTAATATTGTATTATACCTAATGCCGTACAGGGGCCCTGGAAATATCAGCACCTATTGGCAATCAGGGGGTGCAGGGTTGCCAACCTCCACGTCAGTCATTTCTGGACGACTGAGCTAAAAATCACAGTCAGACCAAAGTTTTTACGGACACATTACAAAATCATTGCCTGTGCAGGGTGCTCGGAGCAACTGACCAATCACAGCTCCGCCTGTAGCTTCCCCCGCTGAGTAGGTGATGTTTTCTCTGATTAGTCGTTCAGTTTCCCATTTTTCTCCCTCCGGCCCAGACCACGGTGACCACTTATTCCAGCCACGACTCGTCTCTCTTTTCCAGCACCTCCCCACCTTCTAAACAAACTTGTAATCCACAGTGTCCCAGATGTAATAATGATCCCTCAGATACTGCCACACAGCACCCCTTGTATATAGTGCCACACAGCCCCCTTGTAGATAGCGCCACACAGCCCCACTTGTAGATAGCGCCACACAGACACCTGTAGATAGCGCCACACAGCACCCCTTGTAGATAGCGCCACACAGCCCCCTGTAGATAGCACTACACACAGCCCCCTGTAGATAACGCCATACAGCCCCCCTTGTGCAACTTAGTTGTTTCCTGTGAATGTTCCTGTTTGCATCTCGCTAACCAGTACCAGTCAGTATCCTGCTACCCGCTACCAGTCAGTATCCTGCTACCCGCTACCAGTCAGTATCCTGCTACCCGCTACCAGTCAGTATCCTGCTACCCGCTACCAGTCAGTATCCTGCTACCCGCTACCATTCAGTATCCTGCTACCCGCTACCAGTCAGTATCCTGCTACCCGCTACCAGTCAGTATCCTGCTACCCGCTACCAGTCAGTATCCTGCTACCCGCTACCAGTCAGTATCCTGCTACCCGCTACCAGTCAGTATCCTGCTACCCGCTACCAGTCAGTATCCTGCTACCCGCTACCAGTCAGTATCCTGCTACCCGCTACCATTCAGTATCCTGCTACCCGCTACCAGTCAGTATCCTGCTACCCGCTACCAGTCAGTATCCTGCTACCCGCTACCAGTCAGTATCCTGCTGCCCGCTACCGGTCAGTATCCTGCTACCCAGTACCAGTCAGTATCCTGCTACCCGCTACCGGTCAGTATCCTGCTACCCACTACCGGTCCGTATCCTGCTACCCGCTACCGGTCAGTATCCTGCTACCCGCTACCGGTCAGTATCCTGCTACCCGCTACTGGTCAGTATCCTGCTACCCGCTACCGGTCAGTATCCTGCTACCCGCTACCAATCAGTATCCTGCTACCCGCTACCAGTCAGTATCCTGCTACCCGCTAACAGTCAGTATCCTGCTACCCGCTACCAGTCAGTATCCTGCTACCCGCTACCAGTCAGTATCCTGCTACCCGCTACCAGTCAGTATCCTGCTACCCACTACCAGTCAGTATCCTGCTACCCGCTACCAGTCAGTATCCTGCTACCCGCTACCAGTCAGTATCCTGCTACCCGCTACCAGTCAGTATCCTGCTACCAGTCAGTATCCTGCTACCCGCCACCAGTCAGTATCCTGCTACCCAGTACCAGTCAGTATCCTGCTACCTGCTACCAGTCAGTATCCTGCTACCCAGTACCAGTCAGTATCCTGCTACCCGCTACCAGTCAGTATCCTGCTACCCGCTACCAGTCAATATCCTGCTACCCGCTACCAGTCAGTATCCTGCTACCCGCTACCAGTCAGTATCCTGCTACCCGCTACCAGTCAGTATCCTGCTACCCAGTACCAGTCAGTATCCTGCTACCCGCTACCAGTCAGTATCCTGCTACCCGCTACCAGTCAGTATCCTGCTACCCAGTACCAGTCAGTATCCTGCTACCCGCTACCAGTCAGTATCCTGCTACCCGCTACCAGTCAGTATCCTGCTACCAGTCAGTATCCTGCTACCCGCTACCAGTCAGTATCCTGCTACCCAGTACCAGTCAGTATCCTGCTACCCGCTACCAGTCAGTATCCTGCTACCCAGTACCAGTCAGTATCCTGCTACCTGCTACCAGTCAGTATCCTGCTACCCGCTACCAGTCAGTATCCTGCTACCCGCTACCAGTCAGTATCCTGCTACCCGCTACCAGTCAGTATCCTGCTACCCGCTACCAGTCAGTATCCTGCTACCCAGTACCAGTCAGTATCTTGCTACCCGCTACCAGTCAGTATCCTGCTACCCGCTACTAGTCAGTATCCTGCTACCAGTCAGTATCCTGCTACCCAGTACCAGTCAGTATCCTGCTACCCGCTACCAGTCAGTATCCTGCTACCCGCTACCAGTCAGTATCCTGCTACCCGCTACCAGTCAGTATCCTGCTACCCGCTACCAGTCAGTATCCTGCTACCCAGTACCAGTCAGTATCCTGCTACCCACTACCAGTCAGTATCCTGCTACCAGTCAGTATCCTGCTACCCGCTACCAGTCAGTATCCTGCTACCCGCTACCAGTCAGTATCCTGCTACCCGCTACCAGTCAGTATCCTGCTACCCAGTACCAGTCAGTATCCTGCTACCCACTACCAGTCAGTATCCTGCTACCCACTACCAGTCAGTATCCTGCTACCAGTCAGTATCCTGCTACCCGCTACCAGTCAGTATCCTGCTACCCGCTACCAGTCAGTATCCTGCTACCCGCTACCAGTCAGTATCCTGCTACCCAGTACCAGTCAGTATCCTGCTACCCACTACCAGTCAGTATCCTGCTACCAGTCAGTATCCTGCTACCCGCTACCAGTCAGTATCCTGCTTCAACATCCCCATTGATAACCCAATCTCCTCATCTGCCTCCCAGTTTCTATCTTTAACCTCGTCCCTCGGTCTGTCACAACTTACTAACTCTCCTACACATGAAGACGGGCATTCACTTGACCTGGTCTTCTTCCGGCTCTGCTCAGTTTCTGACTTTATTAACTCTCCTCTCCCACTTTCTGACCACAATCTTCTCTGCTTTACTATCAAATATTCTCTGCCTCCTCAGGTCATCCCTACGTATCAGACATACAGAAATCTACATGCCATTAACACTGTGAAACTCATAGACAGTCTACAGTCCTCATTGTCCCCTATCTCTTCCCTCTCCTGTCCCAATCTGGCTGCCAAACTTTATAACAACACTCTCAAAAATGCATTGGATGAAGCAGCCCCACTACACTCCGAACCACCCGACAAAGACGACGACAACCCTGGCACACGCCTCAATCCCGCTTTCTTCAGCGGTGCTTGAGATGTGCCGAACGACTGTGGAGAAAATCGCATTTGGATGCAGATTTCCTCCATTACAAATTTATGCTCAAAACTTACAACTCTGCCCCTCACCGCGCCAAACAAGTCTACTTCACTTCTCTCATCTCCACACTATCTAATAATCCAAAACGCCTCTTTGATACTTTTCACTCCCTCCTTAGTCCTAAAGTGCAGACGCCGATCACAGATCTCAGTGCTGAAGACCTGGCCACTTATTTTAAAGTTAAAATTGACAACATCCGGCATGATATTATCTCCCAGTCCCCTAGTAACATCGATCTCCTTCCCCCCGCACTCCCTCTTCTTCACTCTCAGCATTTGACCCAATAACTGAAGAAGAAGTCTCGAGGCTCCTCTCTTCTTCTCGTCCTACTACCTGCCCTAGTGATCCTGTCCCCTCACACCTCCTCCAGTCCCTCTCCCCTCACACCTCCTCCAGTCCCTCTCCCCTCACACCTCCTCCAGTCCCTCTCCCCAGCTGTCACTAGTCACCTCACTAAAATATTTAACCTCTCTCTTTCCTCTGGTATCTTTCCCTCCGCTTTTAAACATGCCATTATAAACCCATTATTGAAAAAACCAACACTTGACCCATCCAGCGCTGCCAACTACCGACCAGTCTCTAATCTGCCCTTCATCTCCAAACTCCTGGAACGCTTGGTCTACTCTCGCCTTATCCGCTATCTCTCTGCTAACTCCATTCTTGACCCCTTACAATCTGGTTTCCGCACTCTACACTCCACAGAAACTGCCCTTACTAAAGTCTCAAATGATCTCTTGGCGGCTAAATCGGACGGTAAATCCTCTCTCCTGATTCTTTTGGATCTCTCTGCAGCCTTTGACACTGTAGACCACAAACTCCTACTTAACATGCTCCACTCTATTGGCCTCAAGGACGCGGCTCTCTCTTGGTTTTCCTCCTATCTCTCTGACCGCTCATTCAGTGTGTCATTTGCTGGTTCCACTTCTTCTCCTCTTCCCCTTGATATCGGGGTTCCTCAGGGATCAGTCCTAGGTCCACTCCTCTTTTCTCTCTACACAGCTCCTATTGGACAAACCATCAGCAGATTTGGCTTCCAGTACCATCTCTACGCTGATGACACCCAATTATATACCTCTTCCCGTGACATCACCCCTGCTCTAATACAGAACACCAGTGATTGTCTGTCCGCTGTCTCTAACATCATGTCCTCTCTCTATCTGAAACTGAATCTTTCTAAAACTGAGCTCCTTGTGTTCCAACCATCTACTAACCTCCCGAAACCTGATGTCTCTATATCTGTGTGTGGCACTATCATAACTCCTAAGCAGCACGCCCGCTGTCTCGGGGTTATTTTTGACTCAGATCTTTCCTTTACTCCTCACATACAATCACTTTCACGCTCCTGTCATTTTCACCTAAAAAACATCTCCAGAATCCGCTCTTTTCTTACGGAGGAAACTGCCAAAACGCTCATTGTTGCTCTGATTCACTCTCGTCTTGACTACTGTAACTCATTACTAGTCGGTCTTCCCCTCACTAAACTCTCCCCTCTCCAATCTATCCTCAATGCAGCAGCCAGGCTCATCTTTATGACCAACCGCTACACCAACGCCTCTAATCTGTGCCAGTCACTGCACTGGTTGCCCATCCCCTTCCGAATAAAATTCAAACTTATTACTCTCACCCACAAAGCTCTCCACAGTGCTGCACCTCCTTACATCTCCTCCCTCATCTCTGTCTACCACCCTACTCGGGCTCTACGTTCTGCCAACGACCTTAGATTAAAATCCTCCATAATCCGAACCTCCCACTACCGTCTCCAGGATTTCTCTCGTGCTGCACCCGTCCTCTGGAATGCGCTACCCCAGACAATCCGATTAATTCCCAATATCCACAGTTTTAAACGTGCCCTGAAAACACATCTATTTAGACAGGCCTATAAAATTCCCTAATCTGACTCCTTTTCATGGCCCTCCATTTAGATTAGTCATCAGAATAAGATTCCCTCACACTCCTTCTCTTCATGTCCGTCATACACGGATACTGGCTGGTGATCGGCTCATGCAGCTTTATGTTACCACCGCATGTGTATAAAAATGGCCGGACCATTGTACAGAACAAACACTATTACACTTTGTGTCTCCATTATGTCCTCATAGATTGTAAGCTCTTGCGAGCAGGGTCCTCACTCCCCAGGTTTGAATTGTAAATGAACTTTGTCACTATGTAATGTCTGATATTGTTTTCATGTTCCCTCTACATTGTAAAGTGCTGCGTAATATGTTGGCGCTATATAAATAAAGATTATTATTATTATTACCCAGTACCAGTCAGTATCCTGCTACCCGCTACCAGTCAGTATCCTGCTACCAGTCAGTATCCTGCTACCCGCTACTAGTCAGTATCCTGCTACCCAGTACCAGTCAGTATCCTGCTACCCGCTACCAGTCAGTATCCTGCTACCTGCTACCAGTCAGTATCCTGCTACCCGCTACCAGTCAGTATCCTGCTACCTGCTACCAGTCAGTATCCTGCTACCCGCTACCAGTCAGTATCCTGCTACCCAGTACCAGTCAGTATCCTGCTACCCGCTACCAGTCAGTATCCTGCTACCCGCTACCAGTCAGTATCCTGCTACCCGCTACCAGTCAGTATCCTGCTACCAGTCAGTATCCTGCTACCCACCACCAGTCAGTATCCTGCTACCCAGTACCAGTCAGTATCCTGATTCCCGCTACCAGTCAGTATCCTGCTACCCGCTACCAGTCAGTATCCTGCTACCAGTCAGTATCCTGCTACCCACCACCAGTCAGTATCCTGCTACCCAGTACCAGTCAGTATCCTGCTACCCGCTACCAGTCAGTATCCTGCTACCCGGTACCAGTTAGTATCCTGCTACCCGCTACCAGTCAGTATCCTGCTACCCAGTACCAGTCAGTATGCTGCTACCCGCTACCAGTCAGTATCCTGCTACCCGCTACCAGTCAGTATCCTGCTACCCGCTACCAGTCAGTATCCTGCTACCCGCTACCAGTCAGTATCCTGCTACCCGCTACCAGTCAGTATCCTGCTACACAGTACCAGTCAGTATCCTGCTACCCGCTACCAGTCAGTATCCTGCTACCAGTCAGTATCCTGCTACCCGCTACCAGTTAGTATCCTGCTACCCAGTACCAGTCAGTATCCTGCTACCCGCTACCAGTCAGTATCCTGCTACCAGTCAGTATCCTGCTACCCAGTACCAGACAGTATCCTGCAACCCAGTACCAGTCAATATCCTGCAACCCAGTACCAGTCAATATCCTGCTACCCGCTACGAGTCAGTATCCTGCTACCAGTCAGTATCCTGCTACCCGCTACTAGTCAGTATCCTGCTACCCAGTACCAGTCAGTATCCTGCTACCCGCTACCGGTCAGTATCCTGCTACCCGCTACCGGTCAGTATCATGCTACCCGCTACCGGTCAGTATCCTGCTACCCGCTACATGTCAGTATCCTGCTACCCGCTACATGTCAGTATCCTGCTACCCAGTACCAGTCAGTATCCTGCTACCCGCTACCAGTCAGTATCCTGCTACCCAGTACCAGTCAGTATCCTGCTACCCGCTACCAGTCAGTATCCTGCTACCAGTCAGTATCCTGCTACCCACCACCAGTCAGTATCCTGCTACCCAGTACCAGTCAGTATCCTGCTACCCGCTACCAGTCAGTATCCTGCTACCCGGTACCAGTCAGTATCCTGCTACCCGCTACCAGTCAGTATCCTGCTACCCAGTACCAGTCAGTATGCTGCTACCCGCTACCAGTCAGTATCCTGCTACCCGCTGCCAGTCAGTATCCTGCTACCCGCTACCAGTCAGTATCCTGCTACCCGCTACCAGTCAGTATCCTGCTACCCGCTACCAGTCAGTATCCTGCTACCCGCTACCAGTCAGTATCCTGCTACACAGTACCAGTCAGTATCCTGCTACCCGCTACCAGTCAGTATCCTGCTACCAGTCAGTATCCTGCTACCCGCTACCAGTTAGTATCCTGCTACCCAGTACCAGTCAGTATCCTGCTACCCGCTACCAGTCAGTATCCTGCTACCAGTCAGTATCCTGCTACCCAGTACCAGTCAGTATCCTGCAACCCAGTACCAGTCAATATCCTGCAACCCAGTACCAGTCAATATCCTGCTACCCGCTACGAGTCAGTATCCTGCTACTAGTCAGTATCCTGCTACCCGCTACTAGTCAGTATCCTGCTACCCAGTACCAGTCAGTATCCTGCTACCCGCTACCGGTCAGTATCCTGCTACCCGCTACCGGTCAGTATCATGCTACCCGCTACCGGTCAGTATCCTGCTACCCGCTACATGTCAGTATCCTGCTACCCGCTACATGTCAGTATCCTGCTACCCAGTACCAGTCAGTATCCTGCTACCCGCTACCAGTCAGTATCCTGCTACCCAGTACCAGTCAGTATCCTGCTACCCGCTACCAGTCAGTATCCTGCTACCCAGTACCAGTCAGTATCCTGCTACCCACTACCAGTCAGTATCCTGCTACCCAGTACCAGTCAGTATCCTGCTACCCGCTACCAGTCAGTATCCTGCTACCCAGTACCAGTCAGTATCCTGCTACCCGCTACCAGTCAGTATCCTGCTACCCGCTACCAGTCAGTATCCTGCTACCCGCTACCAGTCAGTATCCTGCTACCCGCTACCAGTCAGTATCCTGCTACCCGCTACCAGTCAGTATCCTGCTACCCAGTACCAGTCAGTATCCTGCTACCCGCTACCAGTCAGTATCCTGCTACCAGTCAGTATCCTGCTACCCGCTACCAGTCAGTATCCTGCTACCCAGTACAAGTCAGTATCCTGCTACCCGCTACCAGTCAGTATCCTGCTACCCGCTACCAGTCAGTATCCTGCTACCCGCTACCAGTCAGTATCCTGCTACCCGCTACCAGTCAGTATCCTGCTACCCAGTACCAGTCAGTATCCTGCTACCCGCTACCAGTCAGTATCCTGCTACCAGCCAGTATCCTGCTACCCGCTACCAGTCAGTATCCTGCTACCCAGTACCAGTCAGTATCCTGCTACCCGCTACCAGTCAGTATCCTGCTACCAGTCAGTATCCTGCTACCCAGTACCAGTCAGTATCCTGCAACCCAGTACCAGTCAATATCCTGCTACCCAGTACCAGTCAATATCCTGCTACCCAGTATCAGTCAGTATCCTGCTACCAGTCAGTATCCTGCTACCCGCTACTAGTCAGTATCCTGCTACCCAGTACCAGTCAGTATCCTGCTACCAGTCAGTATCCTGCTACCCGCTACCAGTCAGTATCCTGCTACCTGCTACCAGTCAGTATCCTGCTACCCGCTACCAGTCAGTATCCTACTTCCCGCTACCAGTCAGTATCCTGCTTCCCGCTACCAGTCAGTATTCTGCTACCCGCTACCAGTCAGTATCCTGCTACCAGTCAGTATCCTGCTACCCACCACCAGTCAGTATCCTGCTACCCAGTACCAGTCAGTATCCTGCTACCCGCTACCAGTCAGTATCCTGCTACCCGGTACCAGTCAGTATCCTGCTACCAGTCAGTATCCTGCTACCCGCTACTAGTCAGTATCCTGCTACCCAGTACCAGTCAGTATCCTGCTACCAGTCAGTATCCTGCTACCCGCTACCAGTCAGTATCCTGCTACCTGCTACCAGTCAGTATCCTGCTACCCGCTACCAGTCAGTATCCTACTTCCCGGTACCAGTCCGTATCCTGCTTCCCGCTACCAGTCAGTATCCTGCTACCCGCTACCAGTCAGTATCCTGCTACCAGTCAGTATCCTGCTACCCACCACCAGTCAGTATTCTGCTACCCAGTACCAGTCAGTATCCTGCTACCCGCTACCCGGTTGTATCCTGCTACCCGGTACCAGTCAGTATCCTGCTACCCGCTACCAGTCAGTATCCTGCTACCCAGTACCAGTCAGTATGCTGCTACCCGCTACCAGTCAGTATCCTGCTACCCGCTACCAGTCAGTATCCTGCTACCCGCTACCAGTCAGTATCCTGCTACCCGCTGCCAGTCAGTATCCTGCTACCCGCTACCAGTCAGTGTCCTGCTACCCGCTACCAATCAGTATCCTGCTACCCAGTACCAGTCAGTATCCTGCTACCCGCTACCAGTCAGTATCCTGCTACCAGTCAGTATCCTGCTACCCGCTACCAGTTAGTATCCTGCTACCCAGTACCAGTCAGTATCCTGCTACCCGCTACCAGTCAGTATCCTGCTACCAGTCAGTATCCTGCTACCCAGTACCAGTCAGTATCCTGCAACCCAGTACCAGTCAATATCCTGCAACCCAGTACCAGTCAATATCCTGCTACCCACTACCAGTCAGTATCCTGCTACCAGACAGTATCCTGCTACCCGCTACTAGTCAGTATCCTGCTACCCAGTACCAGTCAGTATCCTGCTACCCGCTACCGGTCAGTATCCTGCTACCCGCTACCGGTCAGTATCCTGCTACCCGCTACATGTCAGTATCCTGCTACCCGCTACATGTCAGTATCCTGCTACCCAGTACCAGTCAGTATCCTGCTACCCGCTACCAGTCAGTATCCTGCTACCCGCTACCAGTCAGTATCCTGCTACCCGCTACCAGTCAGTATCCTGCTACCCGCTACCAGTCAGTATCCTGCTACCCGCTACCAGTCAGTATCCTGCTACCCGCTACCAGTCAGTATCCTGCTACCCGCTACCAGTCAGTATCCTGCTACCCGCTACCAGTCAGTATCCTGCTACCCACTAACCAGTCAGTATCCTGCTACCCGCTACCAGTCAGTATCCTGCTACCCGCTACCAGTCAGTATCCTGCTACCCGCTACCAGTCAGTATCCTGCTACCAGTCAGTATCCTGCTACCCAGTACCAGTCAGTATCCTGCTACCTGCTACCAGTCAGTATCCTGCTACCAGTCAGTATCCTGCTACCCAGTACCAGTCAGTATCCTGCAACCCAGTACCAGTCAATATCCTGCTACCCAGTACCAGTCAGTATCCTGCTACCCGCTACCAGTCAGTATCCTGCTACCAGTCAGTATCCTGCTACCCGCTACCAGTCAGTATCCTGCTACCCAGTACCAGTCAATATCCTGCTACCCAGTACCAGTCAGTATCCTGCTACCCAGTACCAGTCAGTATCCTGCTACCCGCTACCAGTCAGTATCCTGCTACCCGCTACCAGTCAGTATCCTGCTACCCGCTACCAGTCAGTATCCTGCTACCAGTCAGTATCCTGCTACCCGCCACCAGTCAGTATCCTGCTACCCGCTACCGGTCAGTATCCTGCTACCCGCTACCGGTCAGTATCCTGCTACCCGCTACATGTCAGTATCCTGCTACCCGCTACATGTCAGTATCCTGCTACCCAGTACCAGTCAGTATCCTGCTACCCGCTACCAGTCAGTATCCTGCTACCCGCTACCAGTCAGTATCCTGCTACCCGCTACCAGTCAGTATCCTGCTACCCGCTACCAGTCAGTATCCTGCTACCCGCTACCTGTCAGTATCCTGCTACCCGCTACCAGTCAGTATCCTGCTACCCGCTACCAGTCAGTATCCTGCTACCCGCTACCAGTCAGTATCCTGCTACCCGCTACCAGTCAGTATCCTGCTACCCGCTACCAGTCAGTATCCTGCTACCCGCTACCAGTCAGTATCCTGCTACCCGCTACCACTCAGTATCCTGCTACCCACTAACCAGTCAGTATCCTGCTACCCGCTACCAGTCAGTATCCTGCTACCCGCTACCAGTCAGTATCCTGCTACCAGTCAGTATCCTGCTACCCAGTACCAGTCAGTATCCTGCTACCTGCTACCAGTCAGTATCCTGCTACCAGTCAGTATCCTGCTACCCAGTACCAGTCAGTATCCTGCAACCCAGTACCAGTCAATATCCTGCTACCCAGTACCAGTCAGTATCCTGCTACCCGCTACCAGTCAGTATCCTGCTACCAGTCAGTATCCTGCTACCCGCTACCAGTCAGTATCCTGCTACCCAGTACCAGTCAATATCCTGCTACCCAGTACCAGTCAGTATCCTGCTACCCAGTACCAGTCAGTATCCTGCTACCCGCTACCAGTCAGTATCCTGCTACCAGTCAGTATCCTGCTACCCGCCACCAGTCAGTATCCTGCTACCCAGTACCAGTCAGTATCCTGCTACCCGCTACCAGTCAGTATCCTGCTACTCAGAACCAGTCAGTATCCTGCTACCCGCTACCAGTCAGTATCCTGCTACTCAGTACCAGTCAGTATCCTGCTACCCGCTACCGGTCAGTATCCTGCTACCCGCTACCAGTCAGTATCCTGCTACCCGCTACCAGTCAGTATCCTGCTACCCGCTACCAGTCAGTATCCTGCTACCCGCTACCAGTCAGTATCCAGCTACCCGCTACCAGTCAGTATCCTGCTACCCGCTACCAGTCAGTATCCTGCTACCCGCTACCAGTCAGTATCCTGCTACCCGCTACCAGTCAGTATCCTGCTACCCAGTACCAGTCAGTATCCTGCTACCCGCTACCAGTCAGTATCCTGCTACCAGTCAGTATCCTGCTACCCGCTACCAGTCAGTATCCTGCTACCAGTCAGTATCCTGCTACCCAGTACCAGTCAGTATCCTGCAACCCAGTACCAGTCAATATCCTGCTACCCAGTACCAGTCAATATCCTGCTACCCAGTACCAGTCAGTATCCTGCTACCCGCTACCAGTCAGTATCCTGCTACCAGTCAGTATCCTGCTACCCGCTACCAGTCAGTATCCTGCTACCCAGTACCAGTCAATATCCTGCTACCCAGTACCAGTCAGTATCCTGCTACCCGCTACCAGTCAGTATCCTGCTACCAGTCAGTATCCTGCTACCCAGTACCAGTCAGTATCCTGCTACCCAGTACCAGTCAATATCCTGCTACCCAGTACCAGTCAATATCCTGCTACCCAGTACCAGTCAGTATCCTGCTACCCGCTACCAGTCAGTATCCTGCTACCCGCTACCAGTCAGTATCCTGCTACCCGCTACCAGTCAGTATCCTGCTACCCAGTACCAGTCAATATCCTGCTACCCAGTACCAGTCAGTATCCTGCTACCCGCTACCAGTCAGTATCCTGCTACCCGCTACCAGTCAGTATCCTGCTACCCACTAACCAGTCAGTATCCTGCTACCCGCTACCAGTCAGTATCCTGCTACCCGCTACCAGTCAGTATCCTGCTACCCGCTACCAGTCAGTATCCTGCTACCAGTCAGTATCCTGCTACCCAGTACCAGTCAGTATCCTGCTACCTGCTACCAGTCAGTATCCTGCTACCAGTCAGTATCCTGCTACCCAGTACCAGTCAGTATCCTGCAACCCAGTACCAGTCAATATCCTGCTACCCAGTACCAGTCAGTATCCTGCTACCCGCTACCAGTCAGTATCCTGCTACCAGTCAGTATCCTGCTACCCGCTACCAGTCAGTATCCTGCTACCCAGTACCAGTCAATATCCTGCTACCCAGTACCAGTCAGTATCCTGCTACCCAGTACCAGTCAGTATCCTGCTACCCGCTACCAGTCAGTATCCTGCTACCCGCTACCAGTCAGTATCCTGCTACCCGCTACCAGTCAGTATCCTGCTACCAGTCAGTATCCTGCTACCCGCCACCAGTCAGTATCCTGCTACCCGCTACCGGTCAGTATCCTGCTACCCGCTACCGGTCAGTATCCTGCTACCCGCTACATGTCAGTATCCTGCTACCCGCTACATGTCAGTATCCTGCTACCCAGTACCAGTCAGTATCCTGCTACCCGCTACCAGTCAGTATCCTGCTACCCGCTACCAGTCAGTATCCTGCTACCCGCTACCAGTCAGTATCCTGCTACCCGCTACCAGTCAGTATCCTGCTACCCGCTACCTGTCAGTATCCTGCTACCCGCTACCAGTCAGTATCCTGCTACCCGCTACCAGTCAGTATCCTGCTACCCGCTACCAGTCAGTATCCTGCTACCCGCTACCAGTCAGTATCCTGCTACCCGCTACCAGTCAGTATCCTGCTACCCGCTACCAGTCAGTATCCTGCTACCCGCTACCAGTCAGTATCCTGCTACCCACTAACCAGTCAGTATCCTGCTACCCGCTACCAGTCAGTATCCTGCTACCCGCTACCAGTCAGTATCCTGCTACCAGTCAGTATCCTGCTACCCAGTACCAGTCAGTATCCTGCTACCTGCTACCAGTCAGTATCCTGCTACCAGTCAGTATCCTGCTACCCAGTACCAGTCAGTATCCTGCAACCCAGTACCAGTCAATATCCTGCTACCCAGTACCAGTCAGTATCCTGCTACCCGCTACCAGTCAGTATCCTGCTACCAGTCAGTATCCTGCTACCCGCTACCAGTCAGTATCCTGCTACCCAGTACCAGTCAATATCCTGCTACCCAGTACCAGTCAGTATCCTGCTACCCAGTACCAGTCAGTATCCTGCTACCCGCTACCAGTCAGTATCCTGCTACCAGTCAGTATCCTGCTACCCGCCACCAGTGAGTATCCTGCTACCCAGTACCAGTCAGTATCCTGCTACCCGCTACCAGTCAGTATCCTGCTACTCAGAACCAGTCAGTATCCTGCTACCCGCTACCAGTCAGTATCCTGCTACTCAGTACCAGTCAGTATCCTGCTACCCGCTACCGGTCAGTATCCTGCTACCCGCTACCAGTCAGTATCCTGCTACCCGCTACCAGTCAGTATCCTGCTACCCGCTACCAGTCAGTATCCTGCTACCCGCTACCAGTCAGTATCCAGCTACCCGCTACCAGTCAGTATCCTGCTACCCGCCACCAGTCAGTATCCTGCTACCCGCTACCAGTCAGTATCCTGCTACCCGCTACCAGTCAGTATCCTGCTACCCAGTACCAGTCAGTATCCTGCTACCCGCTACCAGTCAGTATCCTGCTACCAGTCAGTATCCTGCTACCCGCTACCAGTCAGTATCCTGCTACCAGTCAGTATCCTGCTACCCAGTACCAGTCAGTATCCTGCAACCCAGTACCAGTCAATATCCTGCTACCCAGTACCAGTCAATATCCTGCTACCCAGTACCAGTCAGTATCCTGCTACCCGCTACCAGTCAGTATCCTGCTACCAGTCAGTATCCTGCTACCCGCTACCAGTCAGTATCCTGCTACCCAGTACCAGTCAATATCCTGCTACCCAGTACCAGTCAGTATCCTGCTACCCGCTACCAGTCAGTATCCTGCTACCAGTCAGTATCCTGCTACCCAGTACCAGTCAGTATCCTGCTACCCAGTACCAGTCAATATCCTGCTACCCAGTACCAGTCAATATCCTGCTACCCAGTACCAGTCAGTATCCTGCTACCCGCTACCAGTCAGTATCCTGCTACCCGCTACCAGTCAGTATCCTGCTACCCGCTACCAGTCAGTATCCTGCTACCCAGTACCAGTCAATATCCTGCTACCCAGTACCAGTCAGTATCCTGCTACCCGCTACCAGTCAGTATCCTGCTACCCGCTACCAGTCGGTATCCTGCTACCCGCTACCAGTCAGTATCCAGCTACCCGCTACCAGTCAGTATCCTGCTACCCGCTACCAGTCAGTATCCTGCTACCCGCTACCAGTCAGTATCCTGCTACCCGCTACCAGTCAGTATCCTGCTACCCGCTACCAGTCAGTATCCTGCTACCCGCTACCAGTCAGTATCCTGCTACCCAGTACCAGTCAGTATCCTGCTACCCGCTACCAGTCAGTATCCTGCTACCAGTCAGTATCCTGCTACCCAGTACCAGTCAGTATCCTGCAACCCAGTACCAGTCAATATCCTGCTACCCAGTACCAGTCAATATCCTGCTACCCAGTACCAGTCAGTATCCTGCTACCCGCTACCAGTCAGTATCCTGCTACCAGTCAGTATCCTGCTACCCGCTACCAGTCAGTATCCTGCTACCCAGTACCAGTCAATATCCTGCTACCCAGTACCAGTCAATATCCTGCTACCCAGTACCAGTCAGTATCCTGCTACCCGCTACCAGTCAGTATCCTGCTACCAGTCAGTATCCTGCTACCCGCTACCAGTCAGTATCCTGCTACCCAGTACCAGTCAATATCCTGCTACCCAGTACCAGTCAATATCCTGCTACCCAGTACCAGTCAGTATCCTGCTACCCGCTACCAGTCAGTATCCTGCTACCCGCTACCAGTCAGTATCCTGCTACCCGCTACCAGTCAGTATCCTGCTACCCAGTACCAGTCAGTATCCTGCTACCCGCTTCCAGTCAGTATCCTGCTACCAGTCAGTATCCTGCTACCCAGTACCAGTCAGTATCCTGCTACCCAGTACCAGTCAATATCCTGCTACCCAGTACCAGTCAATATCCTGCTACCCAGTACCAGTCAGTATCCTGCTACCCGCTACCAGTCAGTATCCTGCTAACAGTCAGTATCCTGCTACCCGCTACCAGTCAGTATCCTGCTACCCAGTACCAGTCAATATCCTGCTACCCAGTACCAGTCAGTATCCTGCTACCCGCTGCCAGTCAGTATCCTGCTACCAGTCAGTATCCTGCTAACCGCTACCTGTCTGCATCTCGCTACCTGCTACCAGTCCATTTCCTGCTACCCACTACCAGTCAGTATCCTGCTACCCTCTACCAATCTGTATACCACTACCTACTTCTCTCTACCAGTCTGTATACCACTACCTGCTACCAGTTAGTTACCGACTACCTGCTGCCAGTTTATATCCTGCTACCTTATACGAGCCCATAGCCTACTACCTGTCGGCAATCTGTGTCCTGCTACGAGCTGGAAGACCCGTGACAGAACTGTGACATCAGCTCTACACCTGTCGGCCAAGGTATCATCTGCCAGTGCCTGTACCCACGGTATATTTTACCGTTGTCTCCTGGTCCGCTGGGCCAGCCGCTACTCACACTGGGATCACCTCAAGAGGTAGTGACCTGGTAGCCTCCCCGCAGCGAAGTCCAGATCCCCATACGAGAGTTTAAGGGTAAATAACAGGGCGGCTACTTAGATAGCGCCCTTAGAGGTGGCCCCAAGTCAAACCGGACAAATTGACTTTTTCTAGTATGATTATATTTCTGTAATGGCAGGAAGGAGGTGAAGGGAAAGTGAGCCCTAATCTACCCACCGCCCTGTCCCTGCCTACTTGCAACGACCCGCCCTAGGCGACGAGGTACAACTGGGCGGCGGTCCCTACGCTGGCTAAGTGCACAGGAAGACAAACAGGGAACACGCAAGGGAAGGGGCAGTAGCCACGGAATGCCACGAGGAAACGGGGCGGCGAACGAACAGTCAGGACCAGGACGAAGTGAGTACACCCGAGCGGACACGGAGACAGAAGCAAGCCAGGGCAAGCAAAGCAGGTCAAGCAGAACTGCAGCAAGGCAGAAGCACGGCAGAAGCAGGCTGGAGCAAGCAGCAGTGGGGCCAGGAATCCAAAAGAATTACAAGCACTGAGGGAGAGCACAGGGCAGGTAATAAAGGGCAGGGGGCGGAGCTAACTCCGAGAGACCAGGCCGCGATAGGCTCTCCCACTCCTGAGCCTGCCACCCTGGTTGGTGGGAGAAGGTGTCAGTCGAACAGGTCTGGCCTCAGGTGTGGATTGATTAATCCCAGGAGTGTAGCTAGATGAAGTACCTGGCAGATCCCTAACAGTACTCCCCCTTTTATGAGGGGCCACCGGACCCTTACTAAGGGGACCCGGCTTAGTGGGGAAGAGGAGGTGGAACCTCCTGATCAATACCCCAGCGTGAACATCACGGGCAGGTACCCAAGTCCTCTCCTCCGGCCCGTATCCTCTCCAATTGACCAGGTACTGGAGGGAGCCCTGGACCATCCTACTGTCCATAATCTTGGCCACCTCGAATTCCACCCCCTCAGGGGTGAGAACGGGAACAGGAGGTATCCTCGAGGGGGACCAGGACGGGGAGCAGCGTTTAAGGAGGGAGGCATGGAAGACGTCATGTATGCGAAAGGATGGGGGGAGCTCCAGACGGAAGGATACAGGGTTGAGGACTTCAATGATCTTATAAGGTCCAATAAATCGGGGAGCAAACTTCCTGGACGGGACCTTAAGGCGCAAGTTCCTGGACGACAACCAGACCAAATCCCCGACGACAAACCGGGGGTTAGCAGAACGTCTACTATCCGCCTGAATCTTTTGTGCGCTCTGGGACGCCTCTAGGTTCTTCTGAACCTGGGCCCAGACAGTGCACAGTTCCCGATGAACCTCCTCTACCTCAGGATTATTGGAACAACCAGGGGAGACGGAGGAGAACCTAGGGTTAAACCCGAAATTACAGAAAAACGGGGAGACCCCTGACGAGTTACTGACCCGGTTATTCAGGGAAAATTCAGCAAGGGGAAGGAATGAGACCCAATCGAATTGACAGTCAGAGATGAAACACCTTAAATATTGTTCCAGGGATTGGTTGGTCCTTTCCGTTTGGCCATTGGTTTCGGGATGGAAGGCGGAGGAGAAGGACAGATCAATCTCCAACTTTTTACAAAAAGCTCTCCAAAATAAGGAAACAAATTGTACCCCTCTGTCAGAAACGATATTGACTGGGGCCCCATGGAGACGCAGGATGTGTTTCACAAACAAAGAAGCTAACGTCTTGGCGTTAGGTAGCTTCTTAAGGGGCACAAAGTGGCACATCTTGCTGAAGCGGTCGACTACCACCCACACCACCGACTTGCCCTGAGATGGAGGCAAATCGGTGATAAAATCCATGGAGATATGGGTCCAAGGTCTCTGGGGAATGGGCAAGGAACGTAGTAGGCCCGCAGGTCGGGACCTAGGGGTTTTGGACCTAGCGCAAACCTCACAAGCGGCGACGTAAGCCCTAACATCTTTAGGCAACCCAGGCCACCAATAGTTTCTGGTAATGAGGTGTTTGGTGCCCAAGATGCCAGGATGACCGGATAGAGCGGAGTCATGGTTTTCCCTGAGTACCCTCAGCCGGTATTGCAGGGGAACAAACAGTTTGTCCCCAGGGACGTTCCCGGGAGCTGCACCCTGATCAGCCGCGATATCAGAAGCTAAATCAGAATCCGTGGCAGAGACGATTATACCAGGGGGTAAAATACAAGCGGGATCCTTCTCGGAAGGAGGATTGGCCATGAAACTACGTGACAGAGCGTCAGCCTTAATATTCTTGGACCCAGCCCTATAGGTAACCAAGAAATTAAATCTGGTAAAGAATAGTGCCCACCGAGCTTGTCTAGGATTAAGCCTCCGGGCCGATTCTAGGAAAACCAGATTCTTGTGATCCGTAAGGACCGTTACCTGGTGTCTGGCCCCCTCCAGGAAGTGCCGCCACTCCTCAAAAGCCCATTTAATGGCTAGAAGTTCGCGGTTGCCAATATCATAGTTACTCTCCGTGGGCGAAAACTTCCTAGAGAAGTAAGCACAGGGGCGGAGATGGGTGAGGGAGCTGGTACCCTGGGACAGGACGGCCCCCACTCCCACCTCGGAAGCGTCAACCTCCACAATAAATGGCTCCTCTTGGTTGGGCTGAATCAGCACGGGGGCCGAGATAAAGCACTTCTTGAGAGTCTCAAAGGCCTGGACGGCCTCAGGGGGCCAATGGAGGACATCGGCACCCTTGCGGGTAAGGTCCGTAAGAGGCTTAGCGACGACCGAGAAGTTGGCAATAAATCTCCTGTAATAGTTGGCGAACCCTAAAAAACACTGTAACGCCTTAAGGGAGGCAGGTTGGACCCATTCCGCCACAGCTTGAACCTTGGCAGGGTCCATGCGGAATTCATGAGGAGTGAGGATTTGCCCTAAAAATGGTATCTCCTGTACCCCAAAGACACATTTTTGAGTCTTAGCAAACAGATTATTCTCCCGAAGGACCTGGAGCACCTTCCTGACATGCTCCACGTGGGAGGACCAGTCCTTGGAAAACACCAGTATGTCATCAAGGTACACAACAAGAAAATTACCCAGGTACTCTCTCAGGATTTCATTAATAAAATTCTGGAAGACAGCAGGGGCATTACACAACCCAAAGGGCATGACCAGGTATTCGAAATGACCCTCGGGTGTGTTGAACGCAGTTTTCCACTCATCCCCCTCTTTGATGCGGATAAGGTTATATGCCCCCCGTAGATCGAACTTAGAAAACCATTGGGCTCCCTGAACCTGATTAAAAAGATCCGGAATCAAAGGAAGTGGGTACTGGTTCCTTACGGTGACCTTATTCAGGTTACGATAATCAATGCACGGCCTAAGACCACCATCCTTCTTCCCCACGAAGAAGAAGCCAGCACCTACAGGAGAAGTCGAGGGGCGAATGAAACCCTTGGCCAGGCATTCTTGGATATACACCCTCATCGCTTCACGTTCAGGACATGAAAGATTAAATATCCTACCCTTAGGAAGCTTGGCACCAGGCACCAAATCGATAGCGCAATCGTAATCTCTATGGGGGGGCAACACCTCGGAGGCCTCCTTAGAAAACACATCGGCGAAGTCCTGAACAAACTCAGGAAGTGTGTTTACCTCCTCCCGGGGAGAAATAGAGTTAACAGAAAGACATGACATCAGACATTCATTACCCCATTTGGTGAGATCCCCAGTATTCCAATCAAATGTGGGATTATGCAACTGCAACCAGGGAAGGCCTAAAACCAGATCAGACGATAATCCCTGCATCACCAGTACAGAGCACTGCTCCAAATGCATGGAGCCAACCAGGAGTTCAAAAACAGGAGTATGCTGAGTAAAATAACCATTAGCAAGGGGTGTTGAGTCGATTCCTACTACAGGGATAGGATAAGGTAAATCAATACAAGGCATCTTTAGAGACATAGCAAATTCCACAGACATGATATTAGCAGATGAGCCAGAATCCACGAAAGCACTGCCCGTGGCAGACCGGCCAGCAAACGAGACCTGAAAGGGAAGCAAAATTTTATTGCGTTTCACATTAACGGGAAATACCTGTGCGCCCAAGTGACCTCCCCGATGATCACTTAGGCGCGGAAGTTTTCCGGCTTCTTATTCTTGCGCCTGGGACAGGTGTTCAGTAGATGCTTGTCGTCCCCACAGTAGAAGCAGAGACCATTCATTCTGCGAAACTCCCTACGTTGTCGAGGGGACATGGAGGCCCCGAGTTGCATAGGTACCTCCGAGTCCTCCGTGGAGGGGCGAGGAGACGGGACCTCGGGGGGAATCGCAGAAAAGTCAGAGGGGAGCACACTGAAGCGTTCTAGCTGACGTTCCCTGAGACGTCGGTCAAGTCGTACTGCTAGGGCCATAACCTGGTCAAGGGAGTCAGGCGAGGGGTAGCTAACCAGCAGATCCTTCAGGGCGTCAGATAATCCTAACCTAAACTGGCACCTTAGGGCCGGATCGTTCCACTGAGAAGCTACGCACCACTTCCTAAAATCAGAACAGTATTCCTCAACCGGTCTTCTACCCTGACGTAAGGTCACCAGCTGACTCTCGGCTAAAGCAGTCCTGTCAGTCTCGTCGTAAATGAGTCCGAGGGCAGAGAAAAAACGATCAACAGAGGAAAGTTCAGGGGCGTCAGGAGCCAAGGAGAAGGCCCACTCTTGGGGCCCTTCCTGGAGTCGGGATATGATGATACCCACCCGCTGGTTCTCGGAACCTGAGGAGTGGGGCTTTAGGCGGAAATACAGTCTGCAACTCTCCCGGAAGGAGAGAAACGTCTTACGGTCCCCTGAAAACCGGTCAGGTAACTTGAGGTCGGGTTCTAGAGGTGAGGTGAGGGGTACTACTAAAGCAGCGTCACCCTGATTGACCCTTTGGGCCAGGGCCTGGACCTGTAGGGAGAGGCCCTGCATCTGCTGGGTCAGGGTCTCAAGGGGGTCCATGATAGCGTCAGCGTAGGAGAAATGGTAGACTAGGTAAGGGCTTGTAATTATGTAATGGCAGGAAGGAGGTGAAGGGAAAGTGAGCCCTAATCTACCCACCGCCCTGTCCCTGCCTACTTGCAACGACCCGCCCTAGGCGACGAGGTACAACTGGGCGGCGGTCCCTACGCTGGCTAAGTGCACAGGAAGACAAACAGGGAACACGCAAGGGAAGGGGCAGTAGCCACGGAACGCCACGAGGAAACGGGGCGGCGAACGAACAGTCAGGACCAGGACGAAGTGAGTACACCCGAGCGGACACGGAGACAGAAGCAAGCCAGGGCAAGCAAAGCAGGTCAAGCAGAACTGCAGCAAGGCAGAAGCACGGCAGAAGCAGGCTGGAGCAAGCAGCAGTGGGGCCAGGAATCCAAAAGAATTACAAGCACTGAGGGAGAGCACAGGGCAGGTAATAAAGGGCAGGGGGCGGAGCTAACTCCGAGAGACCAGGCCGCGATAGGCTCTCCCACTCCTGAGCCTGCCACCCTGGTTGGTGGGAGAAGGTGTCAGTCGAACAGGTCTGGCCTCAGGTGTGGATTGATTAATCCCAGGAGTGTAGCTAGATGAAGTACCTGGCAGATCCCTAACAATTTCCTGGGATTTTTTATTTTTGGGGTAAGTGCCCTTTAAGTGTTGGAGTAAAATTGCCCTTTCACGTCTCTTTTTATGCAGATGCAGTAAAAAAAAAAGTCACTCATGAAAATGATATTTATATTTTAAGGAATACTATAGAACATGTCCACATCTAGGACAGGATCCTGCTCGCACCTGGCACAATGTAAAAACAAATAGGGATCTATTTTTGGATTCTCTGTCAAGAGATTTTATGAGCACAGAAAAGACAAAGCCGCAATCACTCAGGATAAAAATATAATAACTGTAAAATCCAGAATCTGTGTCTTATATCTGCATTACTGGAGATGTATGCAGGGGGGTTATGGGGTCAAATCCACCCCCATCATGTCTCTCAAGTGCTTCTCCCCCTCCTGCCGAATCTTAAATTCAGCAGAGAAGATCTTCAGGACTGGAAATACAATAAAACAAGTAATATCAATGTGACATCTTGGCAATGTATGGCACTCTATGGGCACTATATTGCACAATGTAGTCACTGTTTGTCTCTATCCTGGTTATGTATGGCACTCTATGGGCACTATATTGCACAATGTGTAGTCACTGTTTGTCTCTATCCTGGTTATGTATGGCACTCTATGGGCACTATATTGCACAATGTAGTCACTGTTTGCATTATCCTGGTTTTGCATTCCACTCTATGGGCACAATATTGCACAATGTAGGCACTGTTTGTCTCTATCCTGGTTATGTATGGGACTCTATGGGCATTATATTGCACAAAGTAGTCACTGTTTGGATCATCCTGGTTATTTATGGCACTCTATGGGCACTATATTGCACAATGTTTAATCACTGTTTGTCTCTATACTGGTTATGTATGGGACTCTATGGGCACTATATTGCACAATGTAGTCACTGTTTGTATCACCCTGGATATGTATGGGACTCTATGGGCACTATATGGAACAATGTAGTCACTGTTTGTATCATTCTGGTTATGTATGGCACTCTATGGGCACTATATTGCACAATGTAGTCACTGTTTGCATCATCCTGGTTATATATGGCACTCTATGGGCACTATATTGCACAATGTAGGCACTGTTTGTCTCTATCCTGGTTATGTATGGCACTCTATGGGCACTATATTGCACAATGTAGACACTGTTTGTCTCTATCCTTGTTATGTATGGCACTCTATGGGCCCTATGGGCACTATATTGCACAAAGTAATCACTGTTTGCATCATCCTGGTTATGTATGCCACTCTATGGGCACTATATTGCACAAAGTGTAGTCACTGTTTGTCTCTTTTCCGATTATGTATGGCACTCTATGGGCACTATATTGCACAATGTAGTCACTGTTTGCATCATCCTGGTTATGTATGGCACTCTTTGGGTACTATATTGCACAATGTAGGCACTGTTTCTCTCTATCCTGGTTATGTATGGCACTCTGGGCACTATATTTCACACTGTAGTCACTGTTTGTCTCTATCCCGGTTATGAATGGCACTCTATGGACACTATATTGCACAATGTAGGCACTGTTTGTCTCTATCTTGGTTATGTATGGCACTCTATGGGCACTATATTGCACAATGTAGGCACTGTTTGTCTCTATCCTGGTTATGTATGGCACTCTATGGGCACTATATTGCACAATGTAGGCACTGTTTGCATCATCCTGGTTATGTATGGCACTCTATGGGCACTATATTGCACAAAGTGTAGTCACTGTTTGTCTCTTTTCCGGTTATGTATGGCACTCTATGGGCACTATATTGCACAATGTAGTCACTGTTTGCATCATCCTGGTTATGTATGGCACTCTTTGGGTACTATAATGCACAATGTAGGCACTGTTTCTCTCTATCCTGGTTATGTATGGCACTCTGGGCACTATATTTCACACTGTAGTCACTGTTTGTCTCTATCCCGGTTATGAATGGCACTCTATGGACACTATATTGCACAATGTAGGCACTGTTTGTCTCTATACTGGTTATGTATGGCACTCCATGGGTACTATATCCCACAATGTAGGCACTGTTTGTCTCTATCCTGGTTATGTATGGCACTCTATGGGCACTATATTGCACAATGTAGGCACTGTTTGCATCATCCTGGTTATGTATGGCACTCTATGGCCACTATATTCCACAAAGTAGTCAGTTTGTCTCTATCCTGGTTATGTATGGCACTCTATGGGCACTATATTGCACAATGTATAGTCACTGTTTGTCTCTATCCCAGTTATGTATGGCACGCCTATGGGCACTATATTGCACAATGTAGGCACTGTTTGTATCATCCTGGTTATGTATGGCACTTTATGGGCACTATATGGCACAATGTAGTCACTGTTTGTCTCTATCCTGGTTATGTATGGCACTCTATGGGCACTATATTGCACAATGTAGGCACTGTTTGTCTCTATCCTGGTTATGTATGGCACTCTATGGGCACTATATTGCACAATGTAGGCACTGTTTGTCACTATCCTGGTTATGTATGGCACTATATTGCACAATGTGTTCACTGTTTTTATCATCCTGGTTATGTATGGCACTTTATGGGCACTATATTGCACAATGTAGGCACTGTTTGTCTCTATCCTGGTTATGTATGGCACCATATGGGCACTATATTCCACAAAGTAGCCAGTGTTTGCATCATCCTGGTTATGTATGGCACTGTATGGGCACTATATTGCACAATGTGTAGTCACTGTTTGTCTCCATCCTGGTTATGTATGGCACTCTATGGGCACTATATTGCACAATGTAGTCACTGTTTGCATCATCCTGGTTATGTATGGCACTGTATGGGCACTATATTGCACAATGTGTAGTCACTGTTTGTCTCCATACTGGTTATGTATGGCACTCTATGGGCACTATATTGCACAATGTAGTCACTGTTTGCATCATCCTGGTTATGTATGGCACTCTATGGGCACTATATTGCACACTGTAGTCACTGTTTGTCTCTATCCTGGTTATGTATGGCACACTATGGGCACTATATTGCACAATGTAGGCACTGTTTGTCTCTATCCTGGTTATGTATGTCACCCTGACATATCCTTATGGGGGCTTTATTATGAGGGCACTGATTGTGACGGGCAAGATTGTGTATGTCTAACTCTTTATACATGTGCAAACGTCTGTGATTGAACCCTCTCCCTTCACAAAATCCTGAATAATCCCCTTTATTGCTTATTTTTTTAATCTGTTGATACCTAGAAACAATTAACAAACTGCTGTTGACAGATCTACTTGAATTGTACAGTATATTCCTGTGTTAAATGGGCTTCCCCGCAGCAGACATTTACGGTCCTGTACATCCATTGGATTTGCCGTAAATGACTTATTATTCAGGGCCAACAAAAGTAGATCAGCGGTGCCCGATTATTATTGACTGATTATCTTTATCTCTATAGAAAAATAATGGTGCTGTTTCTAGAAAAAAAGAAAGCAGACCCTTTTGCCTAATTTAATACAACCGCTACCTGTCATACATCAGATTGTTGCATCAGCAAATCTCTGTCTAGTGAAGAGGGCACTGAGGTCATCTCCAAACAGCAAACACATGAGTGTGATCTCATGATGACATCTCCGAGCATCAATGTGCCCAGAAGAGACCGTCCATGTACAGTACAAGCAGACACGAGACCCAGAAGTGACCGTCCACATACAGAACAAGCAGACACGAGACCCAGAAGAGACCGTCCACATACAGAACAAGCAGACACGAGACCCAGAAGTGACCGTCCACATACAGAACAAGCAGACACGAGACACAGAAGAGACCGTCCACATACAGAACAAGCAGACACGAGACCCAGAAGTGACCGTCCACATACAGAACAATCAGACACGTGACCCAGAAGAGACCGTCCACATACAGAACAAGTAGACACGAGACCCAGAAGTGACCGTCCACATACAGTACAAGCAGACAGGAGACCCAGAAGTGACCGTCCACATACAGAACAAGCAGACACGAGACCCAGAAGTGACCGTCCACATACAGAACAAGTAGACACGAGACCCAGAAGTGACCGTCCACATACAGAACAAGCAGACACGAGACCCAGAAGAGACCGTCCACATACAGAACAAGCAGACACGAGACCCAGAAGAGACCGTCCATGTACAGTACAAGCAGACACGAGACACAGAAGTGACCGTCCACATACAGAACAAGCAGACACGTGACCCAGAAGAGACCGTCCACATACAGTACAAGCAGACACGTGACCAAGGAGAGACCGTCCACATACAGTACAAGCAGACATGAGACCCAGAAGTGACCGTCCACATACAATACAAGCAGACACGAGACCCAGAAGTGACCGTCCACATACAGTACCAGAAGACAAGACACCCAGAAGAGACCGTCCAAATACAGAACAATCAGACACGTGACCCAGAAGTGACCGTCCACATACAGAACAAGCAGACACGAGACCCAGAAGAGACCGTCCACATACAGTACAAGCAGACACGAGACCCAGAAGAGACCGTCCACATACAGTACAAGCAGACACGAGACCCAGAAGAGACCGTCCACATACAGTACAAGCAGACACGAGACCCAGAAGAGACCGTTCACATACAGCACAAGCAGACACGAGACCCAGAAGAGACCGTCCACATACAGAACAAGCAGACACGAGACCCAGAAGTGACCGTCCACATAGAGAACAAGTAGACACGAGACCCAGAAGTGACCGTCCACATACAGAACAAGCAGACACGAGACCCAGAAGAGACCATCCACATACAGAACAAGCAGACACGAGACCCAGAAGAGACCGTCCATGTACAGTACAAGCAGACACGAGACACAAAAGTGACCGTCCACATACAGAACAAGCAGACACGAGACCCAGAAGAGACCGTCCACATACAGTACAAGCAGACACGAGACCCAGAAGTGACCGTCCACATACAATACAAGCAGACACGAGACCCAGAAGTGACCGTCCACATCCACTACCAGAAGACACGAGACCCAGAAGAGACCGTCCAAATACAGAACAATCAGACACGTGACCCAGAAGTGACCGTCCACATACAGAACAAGCAGACACGAGACCCAGAAGAGCCGTCCACATACAGTACAAGCAGACACGAGACCCAGAAGTGACCATCCAAATACAGAACAAGCAGACACGTGACCCAGAAGTGACCGTCCACATACAGTACAAGCAGACACGAGACCCAGAAGTGACCGTCCAAATACAGAACAAGCAGACACGAGAGCCAGAAGTGACCGTCCACATACAGTACAAGCAGACACGACACCCAGAAGTGACCGTCCAAATACAGAACAAGCAGACACGAGACCCAGAAGTGACCATCCACATACAGTACAAGCAGACACGAGACCCAGAAGTGACCGTCCAAATACAGAACAAGCAGACACGAGACCCAGAAGAGACCGTCCAAATACAGTACAAGCAGACACGAGACCCAGAAGTGACCGTCCACATACAATACAAGCAGACACGAGACCCAGAAGTGACCGTCCACATACAGTACCAGAAGACAAGACACCCAGAAGAGACCGTCCAAATACAGAACAATCAGACACGTGACCCAGAAGTGACCGTCCACATACAGAACAAGCAGACACGAGACCCAGAAGTGACCGTCCAAATACAGAACAAGCAGACACGAGACCCAGAAGAGACCGTCCAAATACAGTACAAGCAGACACGAGACCCAGAAGTGACCGTCCACATACAATACAAGCAGACACGAGACCCAGAAGTGACCGTCCACATACAGTACCAGAAGACAAGACACCCAGAAGAGACCGTCCAAATACAGAACAATCAGACACGTGACCCAGAAGTGACCGTCCACATACAGAACAAGCAGACACGAGACCCAGAAGAGACCGTCCACATACAGTACAAGCAGACACGAGACCCAGAAGAGACCGTCCACATACAGTACAAGCAGACACGAGACCAAGAAGTGACCGTCCAAATACAGAACAAGCAGACACGTGACCCAGAAGTGACCGTCCACATACAGTACAAGCAGACACGAGACCCAGAAGTGACCGTTCAAATACAGAACAAGCAGACACGAGACCCAGAAGTGACCATCCACATACAGTACAAGCAGACACGAGACCCAGAAGAGACCGTCCACATACAGTACAAGCAGACACGAGACCCAGAAGAGACCGTCCACATACAGTACAAGCAGACACGAGACCCAGAAGTGACCGTCCAAATACAGAACAAGCAGACACGAGACCCAGAAGTGACCGTCCAAATACAGAACAAGCAGACACGAGACCCAGTAGTGACCATCCACATACAGAACAAGCAGACACGAGACCCAGAAGAGAACGTCCACATACAGAAAAAGCAGACACGAGACCCAGAAGAGACCGTCCATGTACAGTACAAGCAGACACGAGACACAGAAGTGACCATCCACATACAGAACAAGCAGACACGAGACCCAGAAGAGACCGTCCACATACAGAACAAGCAGACACGAGACCCAGAAGTGACCGTCCACATACAGAACAATCAGACACGTGACCCAGAAGAGACCGTCCACATACAGAACAAGTAGACACGAGACCCAGAAGTGACCGTCCACATACAGTACAAGCAGACAGGAGACCCAGAAGTGACCGTCCACATACAGAACAAGCAGACACGAGACCCAGAAGTGACCGTCCACATACAGAACAAGTAGACACGAGACCCAGAAGTGACCGTCCACATACAGAACAAGCAGACACGAGACCCAGAAGAGACCGTCCACATACAGAACAAGCAGACACGAGACCCAGAAGAGACCGTCCATGTACAGTACAAGCAGACACGAGACACAGAAGTGACCGTCCACGTACAGAACAAGCAGACACGAGACCCAGGAGAGACCGTCCACATACAGTACAAGCAGACATGAGACCCAGAAGTGACCGTCCACATACAGTACCAGAAGACAAGACACCCAGAAGAGACCGTCCAAATACAGAACAATCAGACACGAGACCCAGAAGAGACCGTCCACATACAGTACAAGCAGACATGAGACCCAGAAGTGACCGTCCACATACAGTACCAGAAGACAAGACACCCAGAAGAGACCGTCCAAATACAGAACAATCAGACACGAGACCCAGAAGAGACCGTCCACATACAGTACAAGCAGACACGAGACCCAGAAGAGACCGTCCACATACAGTACAAGCAGACACGAGACCAAGAAGTGACCGTCCAAATACAGAACAAGCAGACACGTGACCCAGAAGTGACCGTCCACATACAGTACAAGCAGACACGAGACCCAGAAGTGACCGTCCAAATACAGAACAAGCAGACACGAGACCCAGAAGTGACCGTCCAAATACAGAACAAGCAGACACGAGACCCAGAAGTGACCATCCACATACAGTACAAGCAGACACGAGACCCAGAAGAGACCGTCCACATACAGTACAAGCAGACACGAGACCCAGAAGAGACCGTCCACATACAGTACAAGCAGACACGAGACCCAGAAGTGACCGTCCAAATACAGAACAAGCAGACACGAGACCCAGAAGTGACCGTCCAAATACAGAACAAGCAGACACGAGACCCAGTAGTGACCATCCACATACAGAACAAGCAGACACGAGACCCAGAAGAGAACGTCCACATACAGAAAAAGCAGACACGAGACCCAGAAGAGACCGTCCATGTACAGTACAAGCAGACACGAGACACAGAAGTGACCATCCACATACAGAACAAGCAGACACGAGACCCAGAAGAGACCGTCCACATACAGTACAAGCAGACACGAGACCCAGAAGTGACCGTCCACATACAATACAAGCAGACACGAGACCCAGAAGTGACCGTCCACATTCACTACCAGAAGACAAGACACCCAGAAGAGACCGTCCAAATACAGAACAATCAGACACGTGACCCAGAAGTGACCGTTCACATACAGAACAAGCAGACACGAGACCCAGAAGAGCCGTCCACATACAGTACAAGCAGACACGAGACCCAGAAGTGACCGTCCAAATACAGAACAAGCAGACACGAGACCCAGAAGTAACCGTCCAAATACAGAACAAGCAGACACGAGACCCAGAAGTGACCATCCACATACAGTACAAGCAGACACGAAACCCAGAAGTGACCGTCCAAATACAGAACAAGCAGACACGAGACCCAGAAGAGACCGTCCAAATACAGTACAAGCAGACACGAGACCCAGAAGTGACCATCCACATACAATACAAGCAGACACGAGACCCAGAAGTGACCGTCCACATACAGTACCAGAAGACAAGACACCCAGAAGAGACCGTCCAAATACAGAACAATCAGACACGTGACCCAGAAGTGACCGACCACATACAGAACAAGCAGACACGAGACCCAGAAGAGACCGTCCACATACAGTACAAGCAGACACGAGACCCAGAAGAGACCGTCCACATACAGTACAAGCAGACACGAGACCCAGAAGTGACCGTCCAAATACAGAACAAGCAGACACGTGACCCAGAAGTGACCATCCACATACAGTACAAGCAGACACGAGACCCAGAAGTGACCGTCTAAATACAGAACAAGCAGACACGAGACCCAGAAGTGACCATCCACATACAGTACAAGCAGACACGAGACCCAGAAGTGACCGTCCACATACAGTACAAGAAGACACGACACCCAGAAGAGACCGTCTAAATACAGAACAATCAGACACGTGACCCAGAAGTGACCGTCGACATACAGTACAAGCAGACACGTGACCCAGAAGTGACCGTCCACATACAGTACAAGCAGACACGAGACCCAGAAGTGACTGTCCAAATACAGAACAAGCATACACGAGACCCAGAAGAGACCGTCCAAATACAGTACAAGCAGACACGAGACCCAGAAGTGACCGTCCAAATACAGAACAAGCAGACACGAGACCCAGAAGAGACCGTCCACATACAGTACAAGCAGACACGAGACCCAGAAGTGAACGTCCACATACAATACAAGCAGACACGAGACCCAGAAGAGACCGTCCACATACAGTACAAGCAGACACGAGACCCAGAAGAGACCGTCCACATACAGTACAAGCAGACACGAGACCCAGAAGAGACCGTCCACATACAGTACAAGCAGACACGAGACCCAGAAGTGACCATCCACATACAGTACAAGCAGACACGAGACCCAGAAGTGACCCTCCACATGCAGTACAAGAAGACACGACACCCAGAAGAGACCGTCCAAATACAGAACAATCAGACACGTGACCCAGAAGTGACCGTCCACATACAGTACAAGCAGACACGAGACCCAGAAGTGACCGTCCAAATACAGAACAAGCAGACACGAGACCCAGAAGTGACCGTCCACATACAATACAAGCAGACACGAGACCCAGAAGTGACCGTCCACATACAGTACCAGAAGACAAGACACCCAGAAGAGACCGTCCAAATACAGAACAATCAGACACGTGACCCAGAAGTGACCGTCCACATACAGAACAAGCAGACACGAGACCCAGAAGAGACCGTCCACATACAGTACAAGCAGACACGAGACCAAGAAGTGACCGTCCAAATACAGAACAAGCAGACACGTGACCCAGAAGTGACCGTCCACATACAGTACAAGCAGACACGAGACCCAGAAGTGACCGTTCAAATACAGAACAAGCAGACACGAGACCCAGAAGTGACTGTCCTAATACAGAACAAGCAGACACGAGACCCAGAAGTGACCATCCACATACAGTACAAGCAGACACGAGACCCAGAAGAGACCGTCCACATACAGTACAAGCAGACACGAGACCCAGAAGAGACCGTCCACATACAGTACAAGCAGACACGAGACCCAGTAGTGACCGTCCAAATACAGAAAAAGCAGACACGAGACCCAGTAGTGACCATCCACATACAGAACAAGCAGACACGAGACCCAGAAGAGAACGTCCACATACAGAAAAAGCAGACACGAGTCCCAGAAGAGACCGTCCATGTACAGTACAAGCAGACACGAGACACAGAAGTGACCATCCACATACAGAACAAGCAGACACGAGACCCAGAAGAGACCGTCCACATACAGAACAAGCAGACACGAGACCCAGAAGTGACCGTCCACATACAGAACAATCAGACACGTGACCCAGAAGAGACCGTCCACATACAGAACAAGTAGACACGAGACCCAGAAGTGACCGTCCACATACAGTACAAGCAGACAGGAGACCCAGAAGTGACCGTCCACATACAGAACAAGCAGACACGAGACCCAGAAGTGACCGTCCACATACAGAACAAGTAGACACGAGACCCAGAAGTGACCGTCCACATACAGAACAAGCAGACACGAGACCCAGAAGAGACCGTCCACATACAGAACAAGCAGACACGAGACCCAGAAGAGACCGTCCATGTACAGTACAAGCAGACACGAGACACAGAAGTGACCGTCCACATACAGAACAAGCAGACACGAGACCCAGGAGAGACCGTCCACATACAGTACAAGCAGACATGAGACCCAGAAGTGACCGTCCACATACAGTACCAGAAGACAAGACACCCAGAAGAGACCGTCCAAATACAGAACAATCAGACACGTGACCCAGAAGTGACCGTCCACATACAGAACAAGCAGACACGAGACCCAGAAGTGACCGTTCACATACAGAACAAGCAGACACGAGACCCAGAAGAGACCGTCCACATACAGTACAAGCAGACACGAGACCCAGAAGAGACCGTCCACATACAGTACAAGCAGACACGAGACCCAGAAGAGACCGTTCACATACAGCACAAGCAGACACGAGACCCAGAAAAGACCGTCCACATACAGAACAAGCAGACACGAGACCCAGAAGTGACCGTCCACATAGAGAACAAGTAGACACGAGACCCAGAAGTGACCGTCCACATACAGAACAAGCAGACACGAGACCCAGAAGAGACCGTCCACATACAGAACAAGCAGACACGAGACCCAGAAGAGACCGACCATGTACAGTACAAGCAGACACGAGACACAGAAGTGACCGTCCACATACAGAACAAGCAGACACGAGACCCAGAAGAGACCGTCCACATACAGTACAAGCAGACACGAGACCCAGAAGTGACCGTCCACATACAATACAAGCAGACATGAGACCCAGAAGTGACCGTCCACATCCACTACCAGAAGACACGAGACCCAGAAGAGACCGTCCAAATACAGAACAATCAGACACGTGACCCAGAAGTGACCGTCCACATACAGAACAAGCAGACACGAGACCCAGAAGAGCCGTCCACATACAGTACAAGCAGACACGAGACCCAGAAGTGACCATCCAAATACAGAACAAGCAGACACGTGACCCAGAAGTGACCGTCCACATACAGTACAAGCAGACACGAGACCCAGAAGTGACCGTCCAAATACAGAACAAGCAGACACGAGACCCAGAAGTGACCGTCCACATACAGTACAAGCAGACACGACACCCAGAAGTGACCGTCCAAATACAGAACAAGCAGACACGAGACCCAGAAGTGACCATCCACATACAGTACAAGCAGACACGAGACCCAGAAGTGACCGTCCAAATACAGAACAAGCAGACACGAGACCCAGAAGAGACCGTCCAAATACAGTACAAGCAGACACGAGACCCAGAAGTGACCGTCCACATACAGTACAAGCAGACACGAGACCCAGAAGTGACCGTCCACATACAGTACCAGAAGACAAGACACCCAGAAGAGACCGTCCAAATACAGAACAATCAGACACGAGACCCAGAAGAGAGCGTCCACATACAGTACAAGCAGACACGAGACCCAGAAGAGACCGTCCACATACAGTACAAGCAGACACGAGACCAAGAAGTGACCGTCCAAATACAGAACAAGCAGACACGTGACCCAGAAGTGACCGTCCACATACAGTACAAGCAGACACGAGACCCAGAAGTGACCGTCCAAATACAGAACAAGCAGACACGAGACCCAGAAGTGACCGTCCAAATACAGAACAAGCAGACACGAGACCCAGAAGTGACCATCCACATACAGTACAAGCAGACACGAGACCCAGAAGAGACCGTCCACATACAGTACAAGCAGACACGAGACCCAGAAGAGACCGTCCACATACAGAACAAGCAGACACGAGACCCAGAAGTGACCGTCCAAATACAGAACAAGCAGACACGAGACCCAGTAGTGACCATCCACATACAGAACAAGCAGACACGAGACCCAGAAGAGAACGTCCACATACAGAAAAAGCAGACACGAGACCCAGAAGAGACCGTCCATGTACAGTACAAGCAGACACGAGACACAGAAGTGACCATCCACATACAGAACAAGCAGACACGAGACCCAGAAGAGACCGTCCACATACAGTACAAGCAGACACGAGACCCAGAAGTGACCGTCCACATACAATACAAGCAGACACGAGACCCAGAAGTGACCGTCCACATCCACTACCAGAAGACAAGACACCCAGAAGAGACCGTCCAAATACAGAACAATCAGACACGTGACCCAGAAGTGACCGTTCACATACAGAACAAGCAGACACGAGACCCAGAAGAGCCGTCCACATACAGTACAAGAAGACACGAGACCCAGAAGTGACCGTCCAAATACAGAACAAGCAGACACGAGACCCAGAAGTAACCGTCCAAATACAGAACAAGCAGACACGAGACCCAGAAGTGACGATCCACATACAGTACAAGCAGACACGAAACCCAGAAGTGACCGTCCAAATACAGAACAAGCAGACACGAGACCCAGAAGAGACCGTCCAAATACAGTACAAGCAGACACGAGACCCAGAAGTGACCATCCACATACAATACAAGCAGACACGAGACCCAGAAGTGACCGTCCACATACAGTACCAGAAGACAAGACACCCAGAAGAGACCGTCCAAATACAGAACAATCAGACACGTGACCCAGAAGTGACCGTCCACATACAGAACAAGCAGACACGAGACCCAGAAGAGACCGTCCACATACAGTACAAGCAGACACGAGACCCAGAAGAGACCGTCCACATACAGTACAAGCAGACACGAGACCAAGAAGTGACCGTCCAAATACAGAACAAGCAGACACGTGACCCAGAAGTGACCATCCACATACAGTACAAGCAGACACGAGACCCAGAAGTGACCGTCCAAATACAGAACAAGCAGACACGAGACCCAGAAGAGACCGTCCAAATACAGTACAAGCAGACACGAGACCCAGAAGTGACCGTCCACATACAGTACAAGCAGACACGAGACCCAGAAGTGACCGTCCACATACAGTACCAGAAGACAAGACACCCAGAAGAGACCGTCCAAATACAGAACAATCAGACACGAGACCCAGAAGAGAGCGTCCACATACAGTACAAGCAGACACGAGACCCAGAAGAGACCGTCCACATACAGTACAAGCAGACACGAGACCAAGAAGTGACCGTCCAAATACAGAACAAGCAGACACGTGACCCAGAAGTGACCGTCCACATACAGTACAAGCAGACACGAGACCCAGAAGTGACCGTCCAAATACAGAACAAGCAGACACGAGACCCAGAAGTGACCGTCCAAATACAGAACAAGCAGACACGAGACCCAGAAGTGACCATCCACATACAGTACAAGCAGACACGAGACCCAGAAGAGACCGTCCACATACAGTACAAGCAGACACGAGACCCAGAAGAGACCGTCCACATACAGAACAAGCAGACACGAGACCCAGAAGTGACCGTCCAAATACAGAACAAGCAGACACGAGACCCAGTAGTGACCATCCACATACAGAACAAGCAGACACGAGACCCAGAAGAGAACGTCCACATACAGAAAAAGCAGACACGAGACCCAGAAGAGACCGTCCATGTACAGTACAAGCAGACACGAGACACAGAAGTGACCATCCACATACAGAACAAGCAGACACGAGACCCAGAAGAGACCGTCCACATACAGTACAAGCAGACACGAGACCCAGAAGTGACCGTCCACATACAATACAAGCAGACACGAGACCCAGAAGTGACCGTCCACATCCACTACCAGAAGACAAGACACCCAGAAGAGACCGTCCAAATACAGAACAATCAGACACGTGACCCAGAAGTGACCGTTCACATACAGAACAAGCAGACACGAGACCCAGAAGAGCCGTCCACATACAGTACAAGAAGACACGAGACCCAGAAGTGACCGTCCAAATACAGAACAAGCAGACACGAGACCCAGAAGTAACCGTCCAAATACAGAACAAGCAGACACGAGACCCAGAAGTGACGATCCACATACAGTACAAGCAGACACGAAACCCAGAAGTGACCGTCCAAATACAGAACAAGCAGACACGAGACCCAGAAGAGACCGTCCAAATACAGTACAAGCAGACACGAGACCCAGAAGTGACCATCCACATACAATACAAGCAGACACGAGACCCAGAAGTGACCGTCCACATACAGTACCAGAAGACAAGACACCCAGAAGAGACCGTCCAAATACAGAACAATCAGACACGTGACCCAGAAGTGACCGTCCACATACAGAACAAGCAGACACGAGACCCAGAAGAGACCGTCCACATACAGTACAAGCAGACACGAGACCCAGAAGAGACCGTCCACATACAGTACAAGCAGACACGAGACCCAGAAGTGACCGTCCAAATACAGAACAAGCAGACACGTGACCCAGAAGTGACCATCCACATACAGTACAAGCAGACACGAGACCCAGAAGTGACCGTCCAAATACAGAACAAGCAGACACGAGACCCAGAAGTGACCATCCACATACAGTACAAGCAGACACGAGACCCAGAAGTGACCGTCCACATACAGTACAAGAAGACACGACACCCAGAAGAGACCGTCTAAATACAGAACAATCAGACACGTGACCCAGAAGTGACCGTCGACATACAGTACAAGCAGACACGTGACCCAGAAGTGACCGTCCACATACAGTACAAGCAGACACGAGACCCAGAAGTGACTGTCCAAATACAGAACAAGCATACACGAGACCCAGAAGAGACCGTCCAAATACAGTACAAGCAGACACGAGACCCAGAAGTGACCGTCCAAATACAGAACAAGCAGACACGAGACCCAGAAGAGACCGTCCACATACAGTACAAGCAGACACGAGACCCAGAAGTGAACGTCCACATACAATACAAGCAGACACGAGACCCAGAAGTAACCGTCCAAATACAGAACAATCAGACACGTGACCCAGAAGTGACCGTCCACATACAGAACAAGCAGACACGAGACCCAGAAGAGACCGTCCACATACAGTACAAGCAGACACGAGGCCCAGAAGAGACCGTCCACATACAGTACAAGCAGACACGAGACCCAGAAGAGACCGTCCACATACAGTACAAGCAGACACGAGACCCAGAAGAGACCGTCCACATACAGTACAAGCAGACACGAGACCCAGAAGAGACCGTCCACATACAGTACAAGCAGACACGAGACCCAGAAGTGACCATCCACATACAGTACAAGCAGACACGAGACCCAGAAGTGACCCTCCACATGCAGTACAAGAAGACACGACACCCAGAAGAGACCGTCCAAATACAGAACAATCAGACACGTGACCCAGAAGTGACCGTCCACATACAGTACAAGCAGACACGAGACCCAGAAGTGACCGTCCAAATACAGAACAAGCAGACACGAGTCCCAGAAGTGACCGTCCACATACAGAACAAGCAGACACGAGACCCAGAAGTGACCGTCCACATACAGTACAAGAAGACACGACACCCAGAAGAGACCGTCCAAATACAGAACAATCAGACACGTGACCCAGAAGTCACTGTCGACATACAGTACAAGCAGACACGAGACCCAGAAGTGACAGTCCAAATACAGAACAAGCAGACACGAGACCCAGAAGAGACCGTCCAAATACAGTACAAGCAGACACGAGACCCAGAAGTGACCGTCCAAATACAGAAAAAGCAGACTCGAGACACAGAAGAGACCGTCCACATGTAGTACAAGCAGACACGAGACCCAGAAGAGACCGTCCACATACAGAACAAGCAGACACGAGACCCAGAAGAGACCGTCCACATACAGAACAAGCAGACACGAGACCCAGAAGAGACCGTCCACATACAGAACAAGCAGACACGAGACACAGAAGAGACCGTCCACATACAGAACAAGCAGACACGAGACACAGAAGAGGCCGTCCACATACAGAACAAGCAGACACGAGACCCAGAAGTGACCGTCCACATACAGAACAATCAGACACGTGACCCAGAAGAGACCGTCCACATATAGTACAAGCAGACACGAGACCCAGAAGAGACCGTCCACATACAGTACAAGCAGACACGAGACCCAGAAGAGACCGTCCACATACAGTACAAGCAGACACGAGACCCAGAAGAGACCGTCCACATACAGTACAAGCAGACACGAGACCCAGAAGAGACCGTCCACATACAGTACAAGCAGACACGAGACCCAGAAGAGACCGTCCACATACAGTACAAGCAGACACGAGACCCAGAAGAGACCGTCCACATACAGTACAAGCAGACACGAGACCCAGAAGAGACCGTCCACATACAGTACAAGCAGACACGAGACCCAGAAGTGACCATCCACATACAGTACAAGCAGACACGAGACCCAGAAGTGACCCTCCACATGCCGTACAAGAAGACACGACACCCAGAAGAGACCGTCCAAATACAGAACAATCAGACACGTGACCCAGAAGTGACCGTCCACATACAGTACAAGCAGACACGAGACCCAGAAGTGACCGTCCAAATACAGAACAAGAAGACACGAGTCCCAGAAGTGACCGTCCACATACAGAACAAGCAGACACGAGACCCAGAAGTGACCCTCCACATGCCGTACAAGAAGACACGACACCCAGAAGAGACCGTCCAAATACAGAACAATCAGACACGTGACCCAGAAGTGACCGTCCACATACAGTACAAGCAGACACGAGACCCAGAAGTGACCGTCCAAATACAGAACAAGCAGACACGAGTCCCAGAAGTGACCGTCCACATACAGAACAAGCAGACACGAGACCCAGAAGTGACCGTCCACATACAGTACAAGAAGACACGACACCCAGAAGAGACCGTTCACATACAGAACAATCAGACACGTGACCCAGAAGTGACTGTCCACATACAGTACAAGCAGACACGAGACCCAGAAGTGACAGTCCAAATACAGAACAAGCAGACACGAGACCCAGAAGTGACCGTCCAAATACAGAACAAGCAGACTCGAGACACAGAAGAGACCGTCCACATGTAGTACAAGCAGACACGAGACCCAGAAGAGACCGTCCACATACAGTACAAGCAGACACGAGACCCAGAAGAGACCGTCCACATACAGTACAAGCAGACACGAGACCCAGAAGTGACCATCCACATACAGTACAAGCAGACACGAGACCCAGAAGTGACCCTCCACATGCAGTACAAGAAGACACGACACCCAGAAGAGACCGTCCAAATACAGAACAATCAGACACGTGACCCAGAAGTGACCGTCCACATACAGTACAAGCAGACACGAGACCCAGAAGTGACCGTCCAAATACAGAACAAGCAGACACGAGTCCCAGAAGTGACCGTCCACATACAGAACAAGCAGACACGAGACCCAGAAGTGACCGTCCACATACAGTACAAGAAGGCACGACACCCAGAAGAGACCGTCCAAATACAGAACAATCAGACACGTGACCCAGAAGTCACTGTCGACATACAGTACAAGCAGACACGAGACCCAGAAGTGACAGTCCAAATACAGAACAAGCAGACACGAGACCCAGAAGAGACCGTCCAAATACAGTACAAGCAGACACGAGACCCAGAAGTGACCGTCCAAATACAGAAAAAGCAGACTCGAGACACAGAAGAGACCGTCCACATGTAGTACAAGCAGACACGAGACCCAGAAGAGACCGTCCACATACAGAACAAGCAGACACGAGACCCAGAAAAGACCGTCCACATACAGAACAAGCAGACACGAGACCCAGAAGTGACCGTCCACATACAGAACAAGCAGACACGAGACACAGAAGAGACCGTCCACATACAGAACAAGCAGACACGAGACCCAGAAGTGACCGTCCACATACAGAACAAGCAGACACGAGACACAGAAGAGACCGTCCACATACAGAACAAGCAGACACGAGACACAGAAGAGGCCGTCCACATACAGAACAAGCAGACACGAGACCCAGAAGTGACCGTCCACATACAGAACAATCAGACACGTGACCCAGAAGAGACCGTCCACATACAGTACAAGCAGACACGAGACCCAGAAGAGACCGTCCACATACAGTACAAGCAGACACGAGACCCAGAAGAGACCGTCCACATACAGTACAAGCAGACACGAGACCCAGAAGAGACCGTCCACATACAGTACAAGCAGACACGAGACCCAGAAGAGACCGTCCACATACAGTACAAGCAGACACGAGACCCAGAAGAGACCGTCCACATACAGTACAAGCAGACACGAGACCCAGAAGAGACCGTCCACATACAGTACAAGCAGACACGAGACCCAGAAGAGACCGTCCACATACAGTACAAGCAGACACGAGACCCAGAAGTGACCGTCCACATACAGTACAAGCAGACACGAGACCCAGAAGTGACCCTCCACATGCCGTACAAGAAGACACGACACCCAGAAGAGACCGTCCAAATACAGAACAATCAGACACGTGACCCAGAAGTGACCGTCCACATACAGTACAAGCAGACACGAGACCCAGAAGTGACCGTCCAAATACAGAACAAGCAGACACGAGTCCCAGAAGTGACCGTCCACATACAGAACAAGCAGACACGAGACCCAGAAGTGACCCTCCACATGCCGTACAAGAAGACACGACACCCAGAAGAGACCGTCCAAATACAGAACAATCAGACACGTGACCCAGAAGTGACCGTCCACATACAGTACAAGCAGACACGAGACCCAGAAGTGACCGTCCAAATACAGAACAAGCAGACACGAGTCCCAGAAGTGACCGTCCACATACAGAACAAGCAGACACGAGACCCAGAAGTGACCGTCCACATACAGTACAAGAAGACACGACACCCAGAAGTGACAGTCCAAATACAGAACAAGCAGACACGAGACCCAGAAGAGACAATCCAAATACAGTACAAGCAGACACGAGACCCAGAAGTGACCGTCCAAATACAGAACAAGCAGACTCGAGACACAGAAGAGACCGTCCACATACAGTACAAGCAGACACGAGACCCAGAAGAGACCGTCCACATACAGTACAATCAGACACGTGACCCAGAAGTGACCATCCACATACAGTACAAGCAGACACGAGACCCAGAAGAGACCGTCCACATACAGAACAAGCAGACACGAGACCCAGAAGAGACCGTCCACATACAGAACAAGCAGACACGAGACCCAGAAGTGACCGTCCACATACAGAACAAGCAGACACGAGACCCAGAAGTGACCGTCCACATACAGTACAAGCAGACAAGAGACCCAGAAGTGACCGTCCACATACAGTACAAGCAGACACGAGACACAGAAGTGACCATCCACATACAGTACAAGCAGACACGAGACACAAAGAAGTGACCGTTCAGCATCCATACTTATCCTGTACTAATCCTGAGTTACGTCCTGTATCTCCTTATTTTATATAAAAGTACAAAACATATCATACTCAATAATAATCAAAACCAGGCACACCCCCCCCCCCCAACCCCCCTCCCAAACAATTTTTTTCTCCATCTAACCCTAATCTAACAGTTTTTATTATATACAAAACTACAATCACTACAAATATATACAATTTACTACAGCAATCCTATCCAATCCATATCCGAAAGCACCAAGTTCGGCCGCTTGTAAGCCTTTCTTCCTGTCGACTCAAAACAAAACAAAAATTCTACTGTTTCATGCCAGCCCACCACCAGAGAGAGAGAAGGGGAGAGCCCCCCCAGCACCCCTCCAGAGGCTCCACGCCCACCGACGCACTATCCCTATCGCTTGCCCTATCGCCTTGCCCTACTGCTAGCCCTCCATCTTGCCTTGCAGTAAAAACTAACCCTATGCTGACCCTCCCTTTCCCTATCCTGACCCTATTGCTTACTTTAAAAAATGCCCCGGGTAACCGCAGACCCCTACCACCAGCGGAGCACTGCTGACGACCCCCCCTCATGGAAACCGACACATTAGGGCACCCTAAAGGAGAAGCCTCTCCACAGGCGAGAGGCTCTAGATGCACCCAATCTGCCGACCTCCAAAGATTTAACCATCACCAGGTCACCCAGGATGCTGCTAACGACCTCTCCCTGGAGGAGGATTTTTTTTTTTGCGGTGACACTAAGCACCATGCATTCCATATAAAGTGCCTAACTACTATGCTAACTAAAAACATAGTGCACCGGTCCCTTCCACTAAGGTCTCTGAATACCCCATAGGCCCATCCAGCATAATAGAGGCTGGTTAGGCCAGGCCATCCAATGGAGGCCCCTACCCTTTTGTGTACCTCTGTATTAAAGGGGCAATGAAGCAGAAAATGCTCCATGCTTTCCAGCATTCTACCGCTCTCCTCCCGGGGGCAACCCCTATCATCAGAGTTCCTGCACTTTAGTTTGCCCCTCAGATACAGTCTCCCATGGAAGCAACGCCAAGCCAGATCCCAAAACTTCTGGGGAATCCTCTTCGAATTCAAAAGTCTTAATCCCACCCCGAGGTCACTACTTGGGCAGTCTTTGAGCGCCATGGACTTCTGGAAGTGGGTCATCAGGACCCTCCTGTCAAGAAATTTTCTTGACATGGTCCTGATCTCCCACACTCCCAGACCCCACCGACGAACAACCTTCAGAACCAAGGTGGCATAAGCCGGGACATGTCCATGGGGTGTGCGCAGGTCTTTCACTTGCCCTCCTGTCTCTCATTCCTGGAAGAAGGGCCGAAACCACCCCCTGCAGGAGGATATCCACCAAGGAGGCCTCTCTTGCCAGAGGTTTGCCAGGTTGATCTTAATAAAGGTGTTCACTAGGAACACCACCGGGTTAACCATACCTAACTCGCCAAGTGTCCTTGGTAGGTAGGTAACCTCCCTCTTGATTAGGTTAAGCCTGCTCCCTCAGCTGGAAGAACAGGCTGTAGACCCGAGTCCAGAGAGGTTCTGGCAGAACGCACACACTGCTCAGGTAAAGCAACATGGGCACCAGGTAGGCCTTGGCCAAGTGAACCCTTTCCCTCAGGGTTAAGGACCAACCCTTCCATTGGTCGACCTTCTGGGAAACTAGAGTCAGCCTACCCTCCCAGTTTTTCTTGGGGCAATCACCTGGGCCAAATTCCACTCCTAAAATTTAAGCAGACCCTTGAGGCTCTGGAAGGGTGTCCAGGAGGCCAAAACCTGGACCTCCTCCTCCCAGCCAGAGACTTTTGCACTTATCCTGGTTGATCTTGGACCCAGATGCCAACGAGTAACGTTCCACTTCCGACATCACCCATTCTGCCTCCCCTTTCAAGGAGACAAAGATGGAGACATCGTCCTGCTTATGTAACCACACTCTGAGCGGCCTCTGGCCCTACCAGGCTAGCTCTGACTCCCGCCAATGGTCCACGATCAATCCTTCTGAGAAAAGGATCGTTACGAACACATATAGCAAAGGGCTCAAGGGACAACCCTGGCGGACACCAGACCCAACCTCAAAGGGGGTTCCAACCCAACCGTTCACTAGCGCAAAAGTCTCTGCCCCAGCATATAGGGTCTGGAGCCAATTTACAAACCCTTCTGGTAGGCCGTACCTCAGAAGGACCGCCAGAGGTACTCATGATTCACCAGTCAAAAGCTTTAGCTTGGTTCCAGGGACAGAATGTACCCCTCCCACCGACCAGAATTTCCCTGCTCCACTGCCTCTCTGACACTGAGGACAACACTAAATGTGCTGGGGCCTGGAACAGAGCAATGCTGGACCGGCGAAAGGAGCCGGGATGCAAACTTCACCAGCCGATTAAACAGTACTTTCGCGAGAACCTTTCTGTCTGTATTGAGAAGCGCTATGGGAGGCCAATTCTCAATACAGGCCGAGTCTTTACCCTTTGATAAAATGATCAAGGCCGACCTCCTCATTGACATTGGCAAAGTACCCGAGGAAAGGCACTCAATAAACACCTCAGTCAAGAGGGGAACTAGGGTTCCCTTGACGGTTTTATAGAACTCGGATATTAAGTCATCCGGCCCTGGCGATTTTTTGAGGGCAAGCCCATCAATCGCCAGTCTCACTTCCGCTTCGTTGAATCCATCAAAATACCAAGAGTCCGGTCTACCCCTGGCTCAGCCAGGAAAGCCAACACTCTTGTCAAATTGGATCCGGCTTCCCCAAGAGGTGCGAGTAGAAGAATCTGATGACCTCCAAGATCCCAGATTTGGATCTCTTCAGAGATCCTGTACTATCAATCAGTACTGGTACAACCTTACGACTCACTGACATCTTACAGTTCCTGTAGGGGTCGGGCAAGCGGTACCTCCCAAAATCCCTCTCAAGAACTAAAGATGCGTGCCTATCATACTGACACCTCCTGATCAAAGCTTTAACCCCGGAGATTTCCTCCCCACTACCCCCGGTTGAGACCAGATGTTCAAGTTTCCTCCTCAGTTCCTCATGGACCTGAGGCTCGAGAGCCTGCGGAAAAATCCTGCCACCCAGCCTTTAAACAACCCCCACCACTCAGACTTCGTACCACTGAGATCCAACAAAGGTACCTGGCTCTGAAGAAAATCCTCAAAGACCTGTCTTATCTCCGTTTCTTCCAGGAGAGTAGAATTGAGCCTCCATATACCTCTTCTCATATGGAGGGACTCTGCAATGTTCAAAGAAAAAATAATCATACAGTGATCGGAGAACTCCACATCAACAACAGACACTGGTGAAGAGATGGCTTCCTCCTTCAAAAAAAACCTGCCTATCCTAGACCTACAACTACCTCTACGATAGGGGAAACCCGAGTGGCCTGGGGTATACCTGATGTGGATATCCACAAGGCGAGCATCGCTAATTATACTTTTTAATGCTACACTATCATAGGTCAATTTTTGACCTCCGGAACCTCCTCTATCTCGGTCCTCATTACAGTATTGAAGTCCCCTCCAAAGATAACTTGTCGGCCTGAAAAAGGAAAGACTTAATCCTCATGAAGAGACTTTTACGGTCCCATTTGCTCTGGGGTCTGTATATATTAATTAATCTTAATTCCTGTCCCCTCATGAGGACATCTAAGATCAAGCACCTCCCCATTTCTAACTCAATCATCAGACGGAATGTTACCAGTGCGGTGAAAAGGGCCGCCACTCTGCTATAGGGCTCAGCCTCAAGAGACCAGTAGGAAGGCCTGTGTCGCCACTCCCTACTAGATTTAACGACGTCTGCCAAAAGTGACAGCCTGGTCTCCTGCAAAAACAAAATGTCGGCTTCAACTCGGCCAAGAAAATCAAAGGCTGCAAATCTCGCCCTATCTGACTTAATGCTGCCAACATTAATTGATGCCAGTGTCACTGGAGTGGTGCCGCCATCATGGATATTTGAGTTAGACGGCGTTCTTCTTCTCACCTCTCCCCCATTTATCTGATGAGGATCCCCCTTCTTTGCCTCGCTTCTTGCAAATTGAGGAGTCCATACTCACCACCATCTTCATCCCAAAGTTCCAGGCCAACCTCCCCTTCTGGGGACAGTGGCCCCTGCAGCAGGAGAGGCTCAACGACTCTAGGGTGCCCTACCATGCCCTCCCTCTTAGTATGAGAGGCAGGAACGTCCACGGGAGCATGGTATTGTTCAGTAGAGCGCACCAGGTGGGTACAGGATTTACCTTCCTGTGCCAGGGCGGGGCCAGATGTACTTGGCCCTTGGGTTTTGCCCGGTGTCCCTTTTGCTGTAGGCTGAGTCCTCTGCTCCTCCCCCACACTTTCATAGTGGGTGTACTGAGAGTCCCCAGCCCTCTGCTCCCTTTGGATCCTCCTCATCTCCTCGTTCAATTCGGCCTCCCCAGGGGCATCAACTTCAGGGGGGGCATCCAGATCCGAATCAGAGGTCGTCCCAGTTTCCTGGAGCGCCCTCCGCTCCCTCTCATTCCTTCGCTTCTCCGCCCTTCTCTGGCAAGAAGGGGGACCCCTCTCCGGGTTCTTCCTTGCCCCTGTGCCCCATCATCTCTGCCCGCACCCTCACCAATGGAGGCCTCCCTCCATTCATCCTCGGCAGATTTGGAATAAGCATTGATGACAGAGCAAGGACACCGACTGAATGGGTGACCTAAGTCACCACACAGGTTGCAGTGAATTTGGTCACACGATGCGGCTAGATAACAAATCCCCCCACAATGAGCACACTTCTGCACCTTGCAGCCTGCACTCAAATGTGAGGGGTTGCCACACCGGTGACACAGCTTCGGCTGCCCCTGGTAGATGACAAGGATCCGATCTCTTCCCAGAAAAGCAGACGATGGTATGTGGGACACTGTCTGTCCCAGACGTCTTAGTTTTCCCATGAACGTCCAGGCTTCTGACAGATGCCAAACTCATCTAAGTTCTTCCGTGGATTAATAGCACTATTTCTATTTTTGCAGATGACACCAAGCTATGTAATATAGTTCAGTCAATGGAAGATGTTCATGAATTGCAGGCAGATTTAAACAAACTAAGTGTTTGGGCGTCCACTTGGCAGATGAAGTTTAATGTAGATAAATGTAAAGTTATGCATCTGGGTACCAACAACCTGCATGCATCATATGTCCTAGGGGGAGCTACACTGGCGGATTCACTTGTTGAGAAGGATCTGGGTGTAATAATCTGCAGGCATCATATGTCCTAGGGGGAGCTACACTGGCGGATTCACTTGTTGAAAAGGATCTGGGTGTACTTGTAAATCATAAACACAATAACAGCATGCAGTGTCAATCAGCTGCTTCAAAGGCCAGCAGGATATTGTCGTGTTGTAATGATAGGGGTAGGGAAACGGACAAGTGAGCCCTAATCTACCCGCCACTCTGTCCCTGCCTACTTGCAACGACCCGCACTAGGCGACGGGGGTACAACTGGGCGGCGGTCCCTACGCTCAGTAAGTGCACGAGACAAAACATACAAGGGAATATAAAGCAAACGGAAAGGGGCAGTTGCCCACGGCAACACCGTGAGCAACAGAGTGGTGAACGAGCCAAGTCAAACCAGGAGAGCACGAGGTACCAAACGCAGAGCAGAAGAGTAGTCAGTAAGCCAGGGTCAGAATGGAGCAGGATCAAATTGTTAGGAGCTGTAGCTGGGCCAGGAAACCACACGAGAAGAATCACAAGCAAGGAGGAAAAGGAAAGGCAGGTATAAATAGACAGAGGGCGGGAGCTAGCTCCGTCTGGCCAGGCTGTGATAGGCTCTCCCACTCCTAAGCCTGCCATCCTGAGTGGTGGAAGCTGGAGTCAGTCTCAGAGAGATAGACTCAGGTGAAGACTGATTACCTATGGAAGTTAACCCTGAAGCTGTGCCTGGCAGATCCTTTACACGTGTATTAAAAGAGGCATGGACTCACGGGACAGGGATGTAATATTACCACTTTACAAAGCATTAGTGAGGCCTCATCTAGAATATGCAGTTCAGTTCTGGGCTCCAGTTCATAGAAAGGATGCCCTGGAGTTGGAAAAAATACAAAGAAGAGCAACGAAGCTAATTAGGGGCATGGAGAATCTAAGTTATGAGGAAAGATTGAAAGAACTAAACCTATTTAGCCTTGAGAAAAGACGACTAAGGGGGGACATGATTAACTTATATAAATATATGAATGGTGAAATCCTGTTCCATGTAAAACCCCCTAAAAAAACAAGGGGGCGCTCCCTCCGTCTGGAAAAAGAAAGGTTCAACCTGCAGAGGCGACAAGCCTTCTTTACTGTGAGAACTGTGAATCTATGGAATAGTCACCGCAGGAGCCGTCACAGCAGGGACAGGAGACACCGCAGGAGCCGTCACAGCAGGGACAGGAGATGCTGCAAAAAAGGGTTAGATAATTTCCTCGAACAAAAAAATATTAGCTCCTATGTGTAGAAATTTTTACTTCCCTTTTCCCGTCCCTTGGTTGAACTTGATGGACATGTGTCTGTTTTCAGCCATACTAACTATGTAACTATGTAACTATGTAATCTCTACTACCTCTCCTTACCTTCCCAACTAGGTCATGATATTAATACAAGAGAGTGACTCGTTACGGGTAAGAACGGTCACTCTCTTGGGACCACTTTGGCGAGAAATTGCTTGTGCACCCAAGTCTCGCCAGCCGGGCTCATCCTTCACCAGCTCGTAGTTCCCCCAGAAGACCTCAAGGCCCCCTGGGTGAACAAAGCTGATTTCGAACTCGACCGAGCCATGACTATGTATCAAGGCAAAGATGTCACTCGCCTTGAAGCCCATCCCCAGCAGCAGCTCCACCACCCTCTTTCTGGGAGGGCACGCATGATTGCCACGCCACCGGAGACGGACCACATTCCTCCTGGCTACAGCCTGCCCGACTGTTGGGAGCGACTACTGATCTCCTCGTTGCTCTCGGAAGGCATTTAGACCATATCTGTCTATCCAGAAAGACAGGTCCTTCTGCACTCCCCCTATGGTTAGGGTTTGCTTTCCCTCTCTTAAAGCGTCCAAGAGACGTTGTTGCAAGTTACCGTCCCCGGACCTTGAGGATGAAGATGGGTGGGCCCGCTGTCCCCCCGCTGCAACACCAGCATAAGTTATAAACATATGTCTCAACAGGAAAATGGTTATGAGGGCTAGGTCACCAGCATGTGCGGATTTAAACCTCCCTTTGTCAGAATAGAAACTCCAAGATAATTATGAAAAACACTAGAAACAGGAGTCATGCACTATTGTAATACAATTTGCCAATGGCATAGAAAAATAATTTTTATTGGACAATACAAAATACATAGAGTTAAAAAAGACTACAAATCTGAAGACTGTACACCTCCCAAGTGATGAGGATGAACCTAAAGGAACCGCTCCTTGTATGGCAGTTGCAGGAGGGAAGAGCTTAACTAACAGATAGCAAATACTAACTAGGACTAAGGCAGAGAATACAAAAAAGTAATACTCGGTATAAAAGTTAGGGTATGCAAATGTAAGTAAGTACCAGCATACATACAGCCAGAGTCACAAAAGTAAACGAAGGTAAATATTGTGAATGGATTCCAAACTGAGCAAAACAGTATGTGCTCTCAAAGAATCCTCACAAAAATAGACAAAGTCTTCCCAGAATATTATCGCCACAAGAAAGGAGCAGGTAAATATGTACAGCACAGCATAGAGTGTTACTAACCCATATGGTTCCTGTAGTTCAGTATCTTCCAGAGTACAGAGAGACCCCGACGCGCGTTTCGCGTGGATGGCTTTTTCAAAAGGGGTATACTGTGCTGTACATATTTACCTGCTCCTTTCTTGTGGCGATAATATTCTGGGAAGACTTTGTCTATTTTTGTGAGGATTCTTTGAGAGCACATACTGTTTTGCTCAGTTTGGAATCCATTCACAATATTTACCTTCGTTTACTTTTGTGACTCTGGCTGTATGTATGCTGGTACTTACTTACATTTGCATACCCTAACTTTTATACCGAGTATTACTTTTTTGTATTCTCTGCCTTAGTCCTAGTTAGTATTTGCTATCTGTTAGTTAAGCTCTTCCCTCCTGCAACTGCCATACAAGGAGCGGTTCCTTTAGGTTCATCCTCATCACTTGGGAGGTGTACAGTCTTCAGATTTGTAGTCTTTTTTAACTCTATGTATTTTGTATTGTCCAATAAAAATTATTTTTCTATGCCATTGGCAAATTGTATTACAATAGTGCATGACTCCTGTTTCTAGTGTTTTTCAACACCAGCATAAGACCTGCCGGATGTCCCAGCAAGAGGAGCACCAGGCCCATTGCCCCTGGTTGAAACCCCATCCCCTCCACCCACCACCTACAGACACAGCACTCAACACCCCATTACCAGCAGACACTCCAGCAACTTTATTTACAGACACCTGCATACCCTCAGCACTTTCCACATCCACAACTTTTTTTATTTAACCAACCAGGACCCCCTGCAGTCATCCTTCTGGCCAGGCCTGGTTCTATGTTATGTATTTTTCCTTTACATTTTGTGTGGTAAGACATTGCTTCAGTCTCCGCATCATCAGGCACCTTTGCAGGGACGCCACCAGATGTTATAAGCGGTGTCCCCACAGTGCCCTCCGCCTCATTAACCTCCATTTGTTCTATGAACTGAACATTTTTAGGAGAGGGGCCACCGTCGTCCCCGACGCCAGCAGCTCCCTCCTCGCCTACACCGCTTTTCAACGATACGGAAGAAGGAGTCACTGACGTCACTGGAGCCGCCTCCGGCGCCGTACCACTCCCCCCTCCACAGAGGAGTGGCCAACAGAGCCGGAGCTTCCTCGGGGACCGCCCTTGTCCGGAACGTCTGCCGGCTTTACTGCGTCACCGACAGACTTCCGGCTTTCAGACACCACATCCAGTTTCTGGTTTACCCGTTCTCCCGACCCCTGACTCGTATCAGAGTCCAGTTTCCCATGCTCGCCATCCACCAGACACGGGGACACACCCCCTGGCGTCACAAGGCCAACATCACCGCCCCCTTTGCAGGGATTGGTGTCCGGCGCTATTTTGACCACCACGTGTTTTACTGCCGGACCCTTAACACTCTCCCCGCATTCCCACTCCATCTGGCTCAGAGCACAGGAAAGACCTGGCTGTATATACCAGTTTGTATGATCCATTTGCAGATTTTTTTTTCCTTTTCCTTTTTTGTCTTCTTAAATTTTTTTTTTCTTTTTCTTTTCCTCCTCTGCGGGTAACTCCGCACCGAAACAGAATCCCTGGAAGGATACCGGCGACTCCACATTACGGATCTGTGTGAGTAATCCTGGAGGCCGCTCACTGTCAGTTTCAAAATACTCCTGATTCCTCCCAGCTGTGAGTCCACCCTCCTCCTCCTCACTGCTCCTGGGTGCCTCAGAATCTGAGACTTCTCTGGACTTTACATTTTCATGCTCCATTGCCTCCACCACATTTTCCTTTGCTGTGTCTGGGGCTCTGCTGTCTTCCTCCATGTTTTCTATTTTTATAGGTGCTGCCATCTCGGCAAACCTCTCTTCATTTTTTAATTTTGCTCCAAACACCCCTCCGCCTGCCACAATCTGCTCTCGTCTCTCTTCTATTTCTTTTATTTCCTCCAACAATGATTTCACTTGTAAACGGTATCGGGACCTCTTACCTCCTGTGGCCTTTGCAGCCCTGCCTCTGGCCGACTGCCAAGTCCGCTCGGAGCCGTTGCAGCGACTTCTTGAGGTCCCGATACTCCTCCAACCGCATGGCCAGACGGTAGCTGAAGTTCTCCACCGTCTCTCCGGTCCTCCTTCATTAGACTGTTATCCAAATGTCTGGATAGTGCTGGTCCTTCTCCAGGCGACAACACCTCTATCACCCTGCCGGCCGCGTTTCCATACCCTTATCCAGGGTTCCAGCCTCGGAGGGAGCCAGGACAGCCTTGCCCCGAGATGATCTCCTCACCCCCGAGACCGTTTGCATATTCTCAGCCAGCTGGAATGACCCTCTACCCCCCGCTGGCATGCTCCGGGAGGTAGAGGTCTGAGGCTCCATCCTAGGATGGAAACCCCCCTCAGGGTACTTTCCAAGCCCAGGCAGATGTTATGAGGCCTGGGCAGAAAGGATAACGAAAGTCCCTGGATACAAGGCCTGCACGGATGTCTCAGCAGCAATCTCCACACGTCCTGCTCCACCCACTCCAGAGCTGCACTCACTATTCTGCAGGTTATTATCGGAACAGTCAGCTTCCATTCCCCTTTAGATCCTAATGTAAAAGACGTTTATGGAGCGTTTCACTCCACAGCTCAACTATTGTTCTGCAGATCTCTGTAATTCACTGACAGTAAGGTGTTATCATTGTGTGCTATCGTGCAGATGCAGTGCAGCTGTAGCCGGGTCACGGTCACTGTTTCTACAAGCCTGATAGCTCATCTTACAATGGTCACTGCTGCCTTTTCCCTCTACCCTGTTTGTACACTCCTTGAATCAGTGCTGATGCTGCTGTAATCACATCACAGAACTATTAGCTAGAAAGTAATATCTACAAATAGACTGCTTGTAATTCTATCTATCTATCTATCTATCTATCTATCTATCTATCTATCTATCTATCTATCTATCTATCTGTCTGTCTGTCTATCTATCTGTCTGCTCCTGCAGCTGACGTCAGCAGGGAGGAAGTAAAGGTCTGCAGTGATTACATCCTTCTTCTTCTCTGCCACATATTGAAGTGAATGGAGTGTGCCGCTTGCTAGTGGAAAAAGATAATAAACAGCATTATTTTATTAATTCTTGATTAGAATCTTGGATTTAGGCACTGGAGAGCATATCCAATGAGTGGCTCACTGGAGGTGCAGTATGCTTTAAATTGGTGAGACTACCCCATTTGAGGGATATGTCTGCTGATCTTACCTTCAGGTCTATCATCTGCATCTTACCACAATTCCCAGAACTGCAGCACTCCCCTCTCTCGATGGAACCCATAGTACTGTTCATACTGGTATTCCTGGTTCATGAATAAAATATCAAAAGTGAAGAAGTTCTGCCTCTTTCTAATATACTTTGTGCTATACTTCTTCCCCCGTTCAAGATTTCTGCTTGCTTTCAATCTTGCTTATATTTAGAAACAATAAACCAGTCCTGTTTACACAGCTGAGGGTTTGCTACATTGTATCAGTCCGGACAATCCTCTTTCAGAATCCACACAAATCAGTCTCTCGTTTTGGAGCCCAGGCTGATAGCTCTTTCCTGCACTGACCCATTGTAACAAACTGAGCAGCCTGAGGTTAGAATGGATTATCCTTGTACTCCAGACAAAATTACAGTTCAATAGGGAAAACTTTTATTTGAACAAACTCAGCAAACTTTGTACAAGAAAGGGGAACTTTTGAGTGACCGCGGTTGAAGGAGGCGAGAGGGCAGAGAAGAGCAGACAGAGGTTACAAAACCTCGTTGTGTAAGGTACAACTACCCCCATTGTAAAGGGAGGTTACATCATAAAGACGAGATGTCAGTGCCCGAATATTGTAATACTGACGGTGACAGAGGGCACGAGGGTGAAATAATGACAAGCGAGGGTCAAATCTTACGCAGTGGAGTCCCATTATTATGACCACCTCAAACCTTCGAAGTCGGCAGCGCGTACCCCATGAAGTGATGCGTCATGGCTTGGTGGGTATATAAGGGGTGCGATAGGCTGTCTGAACCAGCAGCGTAGCTTAGCGAGATTTGCTGTTTTCGTAACTTCCGACCATCTAGTCAGGAAGTGTGTGGGAAGCAGCAGGAGCCAAGACAGGCAGAACAAGGTTTAGGGGGCCCCGTACTAAAGATAGGTGCAGGTCCTAGAGGTGGGACCCGCATCTATCGGACATTTATGCTGTGGACACCATGCCCCTCCCCTCCGAATACATTTTCTAAGTAATAGATCGGCGCGCAAGATGGAGGCGACCCCCTCCCACCCTGTGCACTTTCGGCAACTCACAGATCGGGCCCCTTTCCTTCACATATGTTATTGATGGTTGCCGAAAGTGCACAGGGCGGGAAGAGGACCCGGCCGTGACGATATATGCGCACAGCGTTTAGGGCATCTGGGCCCCTGTGCAGCTGAACCGGCAATATGTCCGCCCCTCGTGTGAACACATATCACTCGTTGTGGCCATGGGTACAAGGGGCGATTTATCAGAGTTGTAATAAGGGATGATTATCGGCTTTCGGACCAGGGTGGTGGTATTTCCCACACAGCGCAGTTTGTGAACTGTTCGCGTGCTGCTGTGGTGACCCTGTATCGTGAGCGGACAAATGGCGCCATTGGGAATAACCGACGTGGAAACTTCGGAGCACCACGCGCCATTGATGTGAGAGGTGAACGTCGGCTACGAAGGTGCGTGAGGGCTGAACGACACGCTACAGTGGAGCAGCTCACTGTGAATATCAACCAGGGGGCGACCAGACGTGTGTCTAATACAACAGTTCAGTGAACCCGACTGTGTATGGGGCTCCGAAGCTGACGGATGGTCACCGCTCTTATGTAACAAAGGTGCAGCGGAAAAAAAGGCTTCAATTTGCACGGCAGTATCGGAATTGGACCCCCGATGATTGGCAAAGGGTTGTTTTCTCCGATGAGTCACGTTTTTCTTCTTCATGGAACAGATGGACGTTGGCGCGTCAGGCGAGAAACATCAGAGAACAAACACCTGGAAGAACACGAGCCGGTGGCGGCAGCGTTATGGTTGGGGGGAGTTTTCTTGGCATTCTCCGGGCCCACTCATCCATGTGGAAGACACTCTGAATCGATTTGTGTATGAATCCATCGTTGCAGATCACGTCCTCCCCTACATGCTGATTGTCTCCCCTGGGGCAGATGGAATCTTCCAGCAAGACAATGCGACATGTCACACGGCTAGAAATGTCCGACAAGAAGAGCCCCACCAAGACTTCCAAGTACTTCCCTGGCCCCCGAACTCTCCAGACCTTAACCCAATTGAGCATCTGTGGGACCTCGATCGTCTTATTGGCTCTATGGATCCTCCCACCACACACCCTCCAGCAAATGTGCGATGCTCTGCAGTCAGCACGGCGCCAGATACCGGAGACCACCGACCAGCACCTTATTGATCACCCCCAGCCCGTCTAGCGATGTCCGTGCTGCACACTGCAGTTACTCTGGATATTACCTACTGATCATAATAATGGGACTCGTCTGTGTATCTTTTGAGAAGAGACTTCGGGGCGAATTGCTCATTTATTTTTTATTATGCCCTGCCCATTTATCTATCTATCTACACCATATGGACAAAAGTATTGCCCCCCTCTTAATCATTGATTTCAGGTGTTCCCTTTCTCTCCATCCCCCCGGTGTATAACATCCGGCACTCGCCCTGCCGTCACTTTACAGACATTAGTGATCGGATGGGTCGTTGTAAAGAGATCAGTGGCTTCCAGCGTGGTCCTGTAATAGGACGTCACCGGGGTAACAAGTCAGTTCTCAAAATATCTTCCCTCCTCGATATTCCACCATCACCTGTGACTCAGTCTCGGCCGATAAAAACGGCTGTTTTGGACCATTTTTCACGGCCGTTTTGCATCCGTTCCAATTCCGTTTCGGGCCGTGTTGCAGCTTTTAACGGCTGATTTTGACCCGTTTTGCATCCGTTTTTTCCCCTGTCCATTTTAAAATCGGATGAATTTCATTTGTAAATTTTTTGCCACACACTGCCCTCTGTAGATAATGCGACAGCCCCCCTGTAGTTAGTGACACACAGCCCCCCTGTAGGTAGTGCCACACAGCTCCCTGTAGGTAGTGGCACACAGCCCCCTGTAGGTAGTGGCACACAACCCCCTGTAGGTAATGCCACACAGCCCTCTGTGGATAATGCCACACAGCCCCCGGCATGTAGTTCTACAGAGCACCCCCCCCCCATAGATGGCACCCAACCCCCCTACCTGTCTGTATATAGCACCACCATTCCAGGAGAAGTCCCTGACTTCAATGTCCACATATGGACACAGGTCTATTGGTCTATTGTTCCTACTGCAGCCGTGTGACGACCGTTTTTTGAACGGCCATCATACGGCCGGGAAACCCTGTCGTGTGCATAAGGGCTAAATTTTTTGCCACACACTTCCCTCTGTAGATAATGCCACACAGCCCCCTGTAGGTAGTGGCACACAGCCCCCTGTAGGTAGTGCCACACAGCCCCCTGTAGGTAATGCCACACAGCCCCCTATAAGTAGTGCCACACAGCCCCCTGTAGGCAGTGTCACACAGCCCCCTGTAATGCCACACAGCCCCCTGTAGGTAGTGGCACACAGCCCCCTGTAGGTAGTGGCACACAGCCCCGTGTAGGTAGTGGCACACAGCCCCCTGTAGGTAGTGGCACACAGCCCCCTGTAGGTAGTGGCACACAGCCCCCTGTAGGTAATGCCACACAGCCCTCTGTGGATAATGCCACACAGCCCCTGTAGGTAGTGGCACACAGCCCCCTGTAGGTAGTGGCACACAGCCCCCTGTAGGTAGTGGCACACAGCCCCCTGTAGGTAGTGGCACACAGCCCCCTGTAGGTAGTGGCACACAGCTCCCTGTAGGTAGTGGCACACAGCCCCCTGTAGGTAGTGGCACACAGCCCCCTGTAGGTAGTGGCACACATCCCCCTGTAGGTAGTGGCACACAGCCCCCTGTAGGTAGTGGCACACAGCCCCCTGTAGGTAGTGGCACACATCCCCCTGTAGGTAGTGGCACACAGCCCCCTGTAGGTAGTGGCACACAGCCCCCTGTAGGTAGTGGCACACATCCCCCTGTAGGTAGTGGCACACAGCCCCCTGTAGGTAGTGGCACACAGCTCCCTGTAGGTAGTGGCACACAGCCCCCCATAGGTATTGCCACACAGCCCCCGGCAGGAGGTTCTACACAGCACCCCCCCCCCCATAGATGGCACCCCCCCTACCTGTCTGTAGATAGCACCACCGATCCAGGAGAAGACCGGCTCGCAGTAAAAAGAGGGGACAAGCGGTATCCTCTGGTGTTCACGCCTCTGATCTCCCATTGACATCAATGGGAGGCAGAGGCAGCGTATTTCGCTGCGTTTTATGCCCGTGGCGCTCTATAGCCACAGGCGAAAAACGCCACGAAAAACCCCGCGAAAAGCAGCGTACAGGCAGAGGAAAATCTGCCCCAAAGTTCCAAACGGAATTTGAGGCAAATTTTCCTCCTGCAAAAAACTCTGTGTGAACACGGCCTTAAAGAAGTTGTCCACTTTAAAAACAAATTTTTTTTCATAAACCCTATTAGGGAATTCTAGGATAATATTGGGGGGTCCTGTGTTCAGGACCCTCATCTCTTGGTCAGAGTGGAGAGCGGTTACATAGAGCATCTCTCTCTCTGGAGGACCTGTCCTGTCCTGCATTACACACACAACACATTGATATGAAGGACACTGTAATACTTCATTTCTCCTGTGGTGGCGCTGCAGGAAAGGTGAACACATGCTGAAGGGTTCCTCCACTGATTACAGCCGATGGCTGGGGTCCCATTAGTGAGACAGTCTGTAATAATTTATAACCATGGACGCTTCCAACTAAAAGGGATATTCGAAAGCGGACAACCACTTTAAAGCTCATTCCCTTAAAATTTTAAAAATTCACAATAAACATAAGCCTGATTCTTCATTTTAGAAGAAATGTAATTTTCTACATGATTTCCTCTACATTCCAGCCGAGAAGCTTGTAAGTTGTTCTACAAGATTATCCTAAAGTTTATAAATTTACTTATATCATATCAGTGTCCTGACCTAGAAGTAAATATAGAAGTTATATAATATTACCACCGAGCAGCTCATCACCCCCTCCTGTCTGACCTTCAGAACAGTGTATATAGGGGCAGTATTATAGTAGTTATATTCTTGTATATAGGGGCAGTAATATAGTAGTTATATTCTTGTATATAGGGAGCAGTATTATAGTAGTTATATTCTTGTATATAGGGAGCAGTATTATAGTAGTTCTATTCTTGTATATAGGGGGCAGTATTATAGTAGTTATATTCTTGTATATAGGAGGCAGTATTATAGTAGTTATATTCTTGTATATAGGGGCAGTATTATAGTAGTTATATTCTTGTATATAGGGGGCAGTATTATAGTAGTTATATTCTTGTATATAGGGGCAGTATTCTAGTAGTTATATTCTTGTATATAGGGGCAGTATTATAGTAGTTACATTCTTGTATATAGGGGCAGTATTATAGTAGTTATATTCTTGTATATAGGGGGCAGTATTATAGTAGTTATATTCTTGTATATAGGGGCAGTATTCTAGTAGTTATATTCTTGTATATAGGGGCAGTATTATAGTAGTTACATTCTTGTATATAGGGGGCAGTATTATAGTAGTTATATTCTTTGTATATAGGGTACAGTAGTATAGTAGTTACATTCTTGTATATAGGGGGCAGTATTATAGTAGTTATATTCTTGTATATAGGAGCAGTATTATAGTAGTTTTATTCTTGTATATAGGAGGGCAGTATTATAGTAGTTATATTCTTGTATATAGGAGGCAGTATTATAGTAGTTATATTCTTTTATATAGGGGCAGTATTATAGTAGTTATATTCTTGTATATAGGGGCAGTATTATAGTAGTTATATTCTTGTATATAGGGAGCAGTATTATAGTAGTTATATTCTTGTATATAGGAGCAGTATTATAGTACTTCCATTCTTTTATATAGGAGGCATTATTATAGTAGTTATATTCTTGTATATAGGAGGCAGTATTATAGTAGTTATATTCTTTTATATAGGGGCAGTATTATAGTAGTTATATTCTTGTATATAAGGAGCAGTATTATAGTAGTTATATTCTTGTATATAGGAGCAGTATTATAGTAGTTATATTCTTGTATATAGGGGGCAGTATTACAGTAGTTATATTCTTGTATATAGGGGGCAATATTATAGTAGTTATATTCTTGTATATAGAAGCAGTATTATAGTAGTTATATTCTTGTATATAGGAGGCAGTATTATAGTAGTTATATTCTTATATATAGGGGGCATTATTATAGTAGTTATATTCTTGTATATAGGGAGCAGTATTATAGTAGTTATATTCTTGTATAAAGGAGCAGTATTTTAGTAGTTATATTCTTGTATATATAGGGGCAGTATTATAGTAGTTATATTTTTGTATAAAGGGTGCAGTATTATAGTAGTTATATTCTTGTATATAGGGGGCAGTATTATTGTAGTTATATTCTTGTATATAGGAGCAGTATTATAGCAGTTATATTCTTATATATAGGGGGCATTATTATAGTAGTTATATTCTTGTATATAGGGAGCAGTATTATAGTAGTTATATTCTTGTATATAGGAGGCAGTATTATAGTAGTTATATTCTTGCATATAGGGGCAGTATTATAGTAGTTATATTCTTGTATAGAGGGAGCAGTATTATAGTAGTTATATTCTTGTATATAGGAGGCAGTATTATAGTAGTTATATTCTTGTACATAGCGGCAGTATTATAGTAGTTATATTCTTGTATATAGGGGGCAGTATTATAGTAGTTATAGTCTCGTATATAGGGGGCACTATTGCAATATTATTGTTATAGATACCTGAAGAAGATGAAACCAGTTTTGAAGCTTTATTGAGATATATTCTGAGAGTATATTAGCAGATTCTGCTATGCTCCCAGGTTAATTTGTTATGTTCTTTTCTGGCATTTCTTCTTGGACATTTACCTAGGTGTTCATCATTGATGACCGTTGACCTAATTGATTTTTTAATTAAGAATTATCAGTTTGAGTTCTCTGGATAGTTCCATCTGTAACGTCTATGGCCACGGCCCCTCGTTCTGGCTTACCCCTCGACGGTCGTGGCCATCGACATCTGACTTGTGTGCAGCATCATCCTCCTGTCAGGCGCCGGCACTCACTTCCGGATACCGAGACTGTCTCCGGAGGGCGCGCGCGCCCGCACGTGCACGGTCTTAAAGGCCAAGTGCACGCACATTGCAGGAAGTCTGCAATCTAGCCCAGGATGCTCTGGGCTATAAAAGGGGCTCTGCACTCTTGTTCCTTGCCGGAGCATTGTTTGTTTCTCGGCTAAAATTATCGGTCCAGGAGAAACAGCGCAGGCGCACCTCTGTTTATATTGCGGCCTCGCTGGCCATGTCGTGCGTCTGTGTCCTCAGAGGCCAAAAAACCCCAGCGCCTAGGTTTGGTTGGAGAGACTGTTCATTCCCATAACCATCTTAGCTGGTGAGATGTCCCATCCGGTCTCTGCCTACCTGGACTCCGGCTCTGCAGCCAACTTCATCTGCCAAGACCTTGTGGATCTTCTTCCGTTGCCTACTGTCCAGCTAGAAAGGCCGTTGATTGTTGCCTCGGTGGATGGACTGCCATTGCCTGACCCAGTTGTGTCTGTGACCAAGCCATTAAGACTTCAAGTGGGAGCTCTTAATTTTGAGCTCATCCCCCTGTTTGTCCTGTCTAAGGCCATCAACCCCATGCTGCTGGGTTTGCCTTGGCTCCGTCTGCACACCCCTGTCCTGGATTGGAACTCTGGAGAGGTTCTTCAGTGGGGCTCGAAGTGTCTTGACCGCTGTCTGGGTCATATCCAGTCACTACAGCCTTCTCCGCTTCAGTCATTGGCAGGGTTGCCTTCTTGTTTCTCCATGTTCTCCGATGTCTTCAATAAAAAGGAGGCTGAGACCTTGCTTATGATTGTCCGATCGACCTGGTTCCTGAGTCGTCTCCTCCTCGCAGTAGAGTGTACCCTATCTCCTTGCCAGAGACCCAGTCTATGTCGGCCTACATTAAAGAAAATCTGGAGAGGGGCTTCATTCGTAAATCCTCATCCCCGGCCGGAGCCGGGTTCTTCTTTGTCAAAAAGAAAGATGGATCGCTACGACCTTGCATTGACTACTGAGGCCTGAATCAGATCACGGTGAAGAACAGGTACCCTGTGCCTTTGATTTCGGAACTGTTTGAGCGCATACGGGGGGGGCAATTTTTTTTTTATTAAACTGGACATGTGGGGGGCCTACGATCTGATCCGGATTCGTCAAGGCGACGAGTGGAAGACTGCTTTTAATACACGTGATAGGCACTACGAATGTCTAGTTATGCCCTTCGACCTGTGTAACGCCCCCGCAGTATTTCAAGAATTTGTCAATGACATTTTTCGTGATCTCCTTTATGTCTGTGTTGTGGTGTATCTTGATGACATTTTTATTTTTTCCCCAGATCCAGTAACTCATCAAAGTCATGTACGCCAGGTGTTGCTCTGTCTAAAAGAGAATCACCTTTGTGCCAAGCTGGAGAAGTGTGTTTTTGAGAAGAAGTCTCTATCCTTCCTGGGCTATATAATCTCCGATCAGGGCCTCAAGATGGACACCAAGAAGGTAAAGGCTGTCCTGGAGTGGCCACGCCCCCAAGGCTTAAGGGCCGTATGACGCTTCCTAGGATTCGCCAACTTCTACAGACTCTTCATCCCCAACTTCTCATCTTTGACTGCTCCTATCTCCACCCTCACTAAGAAGGGTATGAATGCCAAGATGTGGACTCCGGAGGCTGAAGCCGCATTTGAATCCTTAAAGAAAGCCTTCACGTCTGCCTCCATTCTGCACCATCCGGATGTATCCCTACAATTTTCGTTAGAGGTGGACGCTTCCTCGGTGGGTGCTGGTGCACTGTTGTTCCAGAGAAGATCGAAAGGCAAGGCTGTGGTATGTGGCTACTATTCCAAGCTGTTTTCTTCCGCAGAGCGCAACTACTCGATTGGGGACCGAGAGTTACTGGCCATCAATCTGGCTCTGCAGGAGTGGAGACATCTACTGGAGGGCGCGGTTCATCCTATCCTGATCTTCACATATCACAAGAATTTGACCTACCTACAGACGGCCCAGCGGTTGAATACTCGTCAAGCCAGGTGGTCGTTGTTCTTTGCTCGGTTCCGGTTCGAACTCCACTACCGACCTGCCGACAAGAATGTCAGGGCCGATGCCTTGTCTAGATCTTTTGAAACCAAAGATGCCATGGAATCTCCACAGAATATTATTGACCCATCCTGCATCTTCTCTGTGAATCCCCTGCAAGTTAGAGACATTCCTCCGGGTAAGACTTTTGTACGTCTGGCTGACCGAGGAAAAATTCTTCGCTGGGGTCACAGTTCTAAGCTGGCAGGTCACGCGGGTGCTCGTAAGACCCAAGATCTAATCACCCGTTAGTTCTGGTGGCCCACGCTACCCAAAGACGTTATGGACATTGTCTCCTCTTGCACAGTATGTGCAGCAAATAAAGTTGCTCACTCCAGACCTGCTGGCCTGCTCCAATCACTGCCTGTGCCCGTTGCCCCGTGGCAACATGTCGCTATGGACTTTGTCACGGATCTTCCTTCTTCTGCGAGTTGCAGTGTGATCTGGGTGGTGGTGGATCCATTTTCCAAAATGGCTCACTTCATTCCCTTGACCGTCCTGCCGTCTGCTACGCGATAGGCTGACCTCTTCATACAGCACATCTTCCGTCTGCACGGCTTGCCCCTGCATATTGTCTCGGACCGAGGGGTCCAGTTCACCTCAAAGTTCTGGAGAGCACTCTGCGGCCTCCTCGGTGTAAAATTGGACTTCTCCTCGGCTTATCATCCCCAGTCCAATGGGCAAGTCGAGAGAGTTAACCGGGTTATGGAGAACTATCTACGTCACTTTGTTTCCAGGTGCCAAGATGATTGGGTGCAGTTGCTCCCGTGGGCAGAGTTCTCCTATAACAACCACACCAGTGAGTCGACCACTTCCAGTCCATTCTTCATCGTCTACGGCCAACATCCTCGTATACCTCTTCCTGTTTCTACAATGTCCCTGGTGCCTGCAGCCGATTCAACCTTCAGGGACTTTCTACAGATATGGCAACAGACCCGATCTTCTATCCTGTTGGCGGTGGACCGCATGAAGAGAAAGGCAGATACAAGAAGACGGGATCCTCCGCAGTTCCTTCCAGGGACTAAAGTCTGGCTGTCTTCTAGGAATATCCGGCTGAAGGTGCTGTCGTGCAAATTTGCTCCTAGGTTCCTTGGTCCCTTCGAAATCCTGCTGCAGATCAACCCGGGATCCTACAAGCTGAAGCTCCCTCCTACCCTCAGGATTCCTAACTCCTTCCACGTCTCCCTGCTGAAACCCGTGGTCCTGAACTGCTACTCCAGGACTCCTAGCTCCACAGTGGCCCCTGGCGGCTCATCGGGGACTTTCGAAGTAAAGGAGATTCTGGCTACCAAGAAGGTGGGAGGAAGGACATTTTATTTAGTGGACTGGAGGGGGTTCAGTCCAGAAGAGAGGTCTTGGGAGCCAGAGGAGAACATCGATGCTCCTGTCCTCGTGAAGAAGTTTCTCTCCCGCTCAGGTCCCAAGAAGAGGGGGCGTAAGAGGGGGGATACTGTAACGTCTATGACCACGGTCCGTCGTTCGGTCGTTAAACTCGACGGCCGTGGCCGTGGACAACTTACCTCATTGCAGCGTCGTCCTCCTGTCAGGCGTCGCCACTCACTTCCGGACTCAGAGTGTCTCCGGCGCGCGCGCGCGCGCGCCCACGGCCTTAAAGGGCCAGTGCGCGCATGTTTGCAGGAACTCTGCAATCTAGCCCAGGATGCCCTGGGCTATAAAAAGGGGCTCTGTCTCCTTGCTCTTTGCCAGAGTGTTGTTCGTTACCCATTGTTTGTCGTGCTTATGGTCTCCCAGGGTCTTCCAGTTTCCCAGTGTACCTTGCTCCTGTATCCCGTATCCTGTTCCCATGCTACCTGTAATGACGGGTGGTGGAAGACAGACAAGTGAGCCCTAATCTACCCGCCACTCAGTCCCTGCCTACTTGCAACGACCCGCCCTAGGCGACGGGGTACAACTGGGCGACAGTCCCTACGTTCAATAAGTGCATGACAGACAAACAGACAAGGTACACAGAGCTAGGGGGAGAAAGGGGCAGTTGCCCACGGCAACACTGTGAGCAACAAGAGAAGTAACCAAGCCGAGTCAAACCAGGAGTGTACGAGGTACCAAACGCAGAGCAGGAGAGTAGTCAGCAAGCCGGGGTCAATATGAAGCAAGGACAATAGTTCAGAAGCTGCAGCAGGGCCAGGAAACCAAACGAAAAGAATCACAAGCAGAGGAGGAACAGGAAAGGCAGGTATAAATAGACAGAGGGCGGGAGCTAGCTCCATCTGGCCAGGCTGTGATAGGTTCTCCCACTCCTAAGCCTGCCACCCTGAGTGGTGGAAGATGGAGTCAGTCTCACAGACATAGAAGCAGGTGCAGACTGATTATCTATGGCCGTTAACCCCGAAGCTGTGCCTGGCAGATCCTTTACAGTACCCCCCCCCCCCTTTTATGAGGGGCCACCGGACCCTTTCTAAGTGGACCTGGTTTACTGGGGAAACGAAGGTGAAACCTCCTGACCAATATCCCAGCGTGAACATCGCGAGCGGGTACCCAAGTCCTCTCCTCAGGCCCGTATCCTCTCCAATGGACCAGGTACTGGAGGGAGCCTTGGACCATCCTGCTGTCCACAATCTTGGCCACCTCGAATTCTGCCCCCTCAGGGGTGAGAACAGGGACCGGAGGTTTCCTCGAGGGAGCCAAGGACGGGGAGCAGCGTTTAAGGAGGGAGGCATGGAACAAAGTCGTATACTCGAAAAGATGGGGGCAACTCCAGTCGGAAGGAGACAGGATTGAGGACTTCAATGACCTTGTACGGCCCTATAAACCGGGGAGCAAACTTCTTGGACGGGACCTTAAGGCGCAAATTTTTAGACGATAGCCACACCAGATCCCCGACCATAAACAAGGGGTTAGCAGAACGTTTTCTATCAGCCTGAGTTTTTTGTATGCTCTGGGACGCCTCTAGGTTCTTCTGAACCTGAGCCCAGACTGTGCACAGTTCTCGATGAACGACCTCTACCTCGGGATTGTTGGAACTACCAGGTGAAACGGAAGAGAACCGTGGATTAAACCCAAAATTACAGAAAAAGGGGGAGACCCCTGACGAGTTACTGACTCGGTTATTAAGGGAAAATTCGGCGAGGGGAATGAATGAGACCCAATCATATTGACAGTCAGAGATAAAACACCTTAAATATTGTTCTAGAGACTGATTAGTCCTCTCAGTTTGGCCATTAGCTTCAGGATGGAAGGCAGAGGAGAAGGACAGATCAATCTCCAACTTTTTACAGAAGGCTCTCCAAAACAATGAAACAAATTGTACCCCTCTGTCAGAAACAATATTGACAGGGACCCCATGGAGACGCAGGATGTGTTTGACAAACAAGGTAGCTAACGTCTTAGCATTGGGTAGTTTCTTGAGGGGCACAAAGTGGCACATCTTACTGAAGCAGTCTACTACAACCCACACCACCGACTTGCCTTGAGATGGAGGCAAATCGGTGATAAAATCCATGGAGATATGGGTCCAAGGTCTCTGTGGAATCTGCAAAGAACATAGTAAGCCCGCTGGTCGGGACCTGGGAGTCTTGGACCTAGCACAAACTTCACAAGCGGCGACGTAGGCCTTAACGTCTTTGGGCAACCCAGGCCACCAATAGTTTCTGGCAATGAGGTGCTTGGTACCCAGGATGCCTGGATGACCAGATAGTGCAGAGTCATGATTTTCCCTAAGTACCCTTAGCCGGAATTGCAGGGGAACAAACAGCTTGTTCTCAGGAAGGCTCCCGGGAGCTGAACCTCGATCAGCCGCAATTTCAGAGACTAAATCAGAATCAATAGAGGAAATGATTATACCTGGAGGCAAAACACATGCAGAATCTTCCTCCAAAGGAGGGCTGGCCATGAAGCTACGCGACAGTGCATCGGCCTTAATATTTTTAGACCCAACCCTACCCTTAGGGAGCTTAGCTCCTGGTACCAAATCAATTGCGCAATCGTATTCAGTCTCACAGACATAGAAGCAGGTGCAGACTGATTATCTATGGGCGTTAACCCCAAAGCTGTGCCTGGCAGATCCTTTACACTACCTAGTGCTATTGCCGTGCTGTGCTATTTGCCGTGCTGTGCAACAGCCTACGCTTCATCTGCTACGCCTCACCTGATCACTTCCCTCCGCCTGGTCCTGGACGTGCCTGCCTCGCTACTGCCTATGATTGTCTCAGGAACCCTCGCTGAACTAATTGAACTCTATACCTACCTGTTTGGCCAGCTGCCATCCCGGTACGCGGTACGGCCCAGTGGGTCCACACCCTGCATCGTGAAAAAGGGTATGAATGCCATGACCTGCCTAAGTAGAGTCGTGTGTTAACGAACCTTCCCTTACCCCATCCTATCCCCCCACCCCCACCTTTAGGAAAGACACGTGACACCGAGGTTGGATGTGAAATGGCCACAGCAGCCGTTTATTAATTTTACAGTTTTATAAAAACAATTTAAATCCGAAACCTTCGGATAACTAGTTAGGAATCCACCAGAGAATTCCTTCTAATAATTCACATGACCCAACATGGGTCAGAAACGTAAATAACAATTTAACGTTAACATTAACCCGAGCAGAGGAAGTCCTTGAAGCCCCTTCAGATATTCCTTTTTTAAGAACACACCGAGTTAGCCATCTGCAAACCACTAATTACCTCCAGCTGTAAACCAGCTCGGAAGCACCGTTCACCTCTGCAGATGGCTCCAACCACTAGAAGTCCACTTCAAGGGGATAACACCCGATGAAGCCCTCAAGTGATATACCGACCACTAGAAGTCCACTTCAAAGGGATAACACCCGATGAAGCCTTCAAGTGATATACCTTCTACCAGAAGACCACTTCAAAGGGATAACACCCGATGAAGTCTTCAACCATGTACCTTTTTTGGGGGACGCATACCCCCGATGCGACCCCCCCACCATTTTGTACTGACTGGCCTCAAGGACTCCCCCCGCCACAGCGAAACAGGCCTTGACCACCTTAAGCCTGTGAGTTCCTCCACACCACCACCGCCCTTTCTATGCCTTCTGCTATCGCCAAGCTCCAAAGATCAATGCCAACCTCGGTCAGATGAACACCGTCACTCCTCCAGAAATTCCCCACTCCTGACTCCAAATCCCTGTGCCTCACGCAAATGCCCCCGCTTTTTGCCACAAAACGGGACACCGCCCGATTAACTTTAATGCGAGCCTTATTGACTCTCTCTACAGATCTAGCCAACCGCCAATGTTTTCTTGGGACTATGTCCGACCACACTATCACCAACTTGGGATAAGAAACCCACAAACACAACATATCGTGTTTGATATCCCGCACCAACTCACGAAAGGGGCGGACTCCTAAGTCATTCCCGCCCACGTGCAACACTAAGACCTCCGGAACCCTATCAAGCCGAGCATATGTCTGGAATTCCGCCAACACCCTGCTCCACGACATACCTCTAAATCCCAGCCAATGCACAACCGCATCCTGTCGCGAAATGCGCAACTGGCGACCATCCGGGCGGACGTCTGCCCTCAAAGCCCCCCAGTGCACGTAAGAATGACCCATCAACCACACCAAACACGGAGGCGAATCTGAAACGGAAAAAACAATTAGGCACCACCATATAACATTTTTAAAGCGTTAACAACAAACCTCATAACATATGGGGGCGGACATAGGACTTAAACCTGTTGGACTCCCAACGACCAATACGCCGCACCCCCTCATAATCCAACCCCCAGCGCCCCGCTTCTGTTGCTGCGCCAATCCTGAAGGAATGAGATGAATATGAGCCTGCCGCAACACCAACCGCCGTCAAACATTTTTTAAATACAGCTCCAAACTGAAACCTGGACAAAAACGACCCGTCCACATGACGTAACAAAGGCAAATCTGGAGACCCCCTTTTTGGCGTAAAACCCCGCATGCACTCTACTGGGCACATAACCGACCCCGGGAGGGCGAACAAAACTATCAGCTTACCCTTCCCTACTTGGTCAGTTTTTGACCGACGCAACCATACCTCCAGCCGATCTGCGAATAGGCTCACCTCCCCAGATCTCAGCCCCCCTGCCTGTTTGGTACTTGGCGACACCAACTCACCTATTCTAAATGCCCCAAAGAACGCTAACGAAAAAGCTAACCGAAACAAATCCATTTCGTCTGAAGAACGACAGACCGATGCTAATGAACCGCCCAACGAGCTAAGCAAAGCAAACGACACAGGCCTTCTACTATCCGCCTCCACCCTACCTCGGCGCAACCCCTTCCAAGCCTGCGACACCAGAAATTCCTTCGATACATCCTGAAAGCCCCGCAACTTAAACCCAAACGCCACCGCAGATATGAACCGGTTCACCTTTGCCACTGAAAACCCCGCCTCCCAGGCGTCCCCTAACCAGTACAAAAGTGCCACCAACCTGTCTCTATCCGTATTGACGTCACCCAACTCTCTTACCCACTCCTCCCACTGCCTCCAACAAGCAGCATAAGCACTCCACGTCGTGCGCGCCAAAGACCTTTGTAACAGTTGTTCTACGGGACCGATACCAGATCCCAAAGATGTTCCGGACAAGCCAAACCGAGACGTTCCGCTCCCGGTGCCAATTGCCGAAACCGGTCCCACTGCGAGCGAGAAAGAGCATCAGCGATACAATTCCGTACTCCCGGGACATGCACCGCCACCACCCACGCGTTCAACGACAAACACACCAACACTAAATGTCGCAACAATTGAACTACCGGAGGAGAGGACGCCGTGATGTTATTAATGGCCAGCACCACCCCCATGTTGTCGCAGTAAAAACGGACCTTCTTATCCCTGAGCCTGTCCCCCCAAATGGTAGCCGCCACCACGATGGGAAACAGCTCGAGCAGGGCCAGATTCCGCGTGAGTCCACTGGACACCCAACTAGCCGGCCATTGACCTGCGCACCACGGACCTCCCCCGTAAGCTCCAAAACCGCCCGCCCCAGCCGCATCCGTAAAAATATTCAAATCACTCGTATCCTGCGCTGGGGCCATCCATAGCGAGCGACCATTGTACTGGCCCAAGAAGTCATCCCAAACCTGAAGATCAGCTCGGTGCTCCTCCTTGAGCCGCACAAAATGATGCGGCAAACGCACTCCCGCCGTTGCCGCCGCCAACCTCCTACCAAACACCCTCCCCATCGGCATAATCCGGCAGGCGAAATTCAACTTCCCCAGCAGCGACTGAAGCTCCCGCAGCGCCATTTTCTTCAGTCTACAAGCCCGCCGTACCTCCAGCCTCAAAGCACCCAACTTATCCGCAGGGAGACGACACTCCATTGCCACCGAGTCTATTTCAATTCCCAAAAAACAAATCGTCGCTACCGGGCCCTCCGTTTTTTCTGGCGCCAAAGGAATCCCAAAATCCCTCGCCACCTTCTGTAGTGCATGAAGCAAATTACCGCAAACCGGCGAACCCCCCGGGCCAACGCACAAAAAATCATCTAAGTAATGGATCAACGAGTCGACCCCGGATACTCCCCTCGTTACCCACTCCACGAAGCTACTAAACGCCTCGAAGTATGCACAAGAAAGGGAACACCCCATCGGAAGGCACCGATCCACGTAAAAAGCCCCATTCCAAAAACAACCCAACAGCCGTTGGCTTTCTGGATGAACTGGCAACAACCTGAACGCCGCCTCGATGTCGGTTTTTGCTAGCAGCGCACCTGGACCCGCAGCCCGCACTAAACCCACCGCCTTATCGAATGAGGTATAGACTACGGAGCACAACTCGTGATCAATCCCGTCATTTACCGACGAACCCTTGGGATACGATAAATGTTGAATCAAACGAAATTTTCCGGGCTCGCGTTTAGGGACAATACCCAACGGGGACACAACTAAATCTTTTACAGGCGACTCAACAAACGGCCCCGACATGCGGCCCAACGAATCTTCTTTTAACAACTTTTCCGACACGACTTTTGCATGCAAGTAAGCCAATTTTAAATTCCTCCGCGTAACCGGAACCTCATAAGGAGGCGGAGGAATAACAAAACCAACACGAAACCCTTCGTAAAGCAACTTAGCCGCCGCCCTATCCGGATACTCATTTAGATAAGGGGCCATCTTTTCCACCCTCACCGGCGACACCCCCTTGACCAGCCGCGGAGGGCTGGTTCCCTGACCTCTTTTTCCGCAGACATTTTGCCGCCCCGTGTGATGCACCATTACACTCGGAACACACGTGCTTGAACTTGCACGTGGCCCCGAACTTACACTGGCCTTCATTAAATTGCCAGCAAAAACCCGCCTTTCCCCCGCCGCTTTGTCCAACCTGACTAGACTGGCCTCCCTGGCCGGCGCTCCCGGGAAAGGACTGCCTAACCGGAGCCGTAACCCGAGAGCAATATCCTTCTGGTCCCACCGAATCGCCGGCCGAACCGCTTTCCGCTGACGGAATTGCTCATCGTATCGCAGCCACGCCTGACCCCCATACGCCCTATGAGCCTCCCCAATGGCATCAAAATAACGCCGAACAATTTTCCGGCGCCTTTTCCCCTATCATACTAGCCAATATGGCGAACGCCTGCGACCAATTAACGAACGTCTGCGGGATAAGCCTATACCGCCGCCGTTCCTCCTCGTCCTTTTTACTCTCGTCCCGCTTGCTCTTATCCAAATTAAATTTAGCGAGCGGCAAGAGAGAAAAAATCTCAACATATTCGTCCTTCCAGATCCGCTCGCGCACCTCCTGCTTTAAATGCGCCCCCAACGGACCTTCGAAACAAACGTACACCTCCCCCCGAGCACGGTCATCAATACGCACCCGATCGCCATCCTTTTGTGCCTCGGTCTGTACCGACACCGCGACCGCCTCCCTAACCGCCAGCACGGGCCGCGCCTGTACCAATCCCACGTCCCTGGGGCCCTCCCACACTACCGCCGGGGACACTTCCGTAACTACCGGCGCCGCCGCCCTATCTAGGCGCCTGACCAGCTCCCTCAAGCAACCCACTAAATCTGCCAGACCCGCGCCATCACGCCCGCCCGCGCCACTACCGGCAACCGATGCGACGCTAGCAGCCCCCCCGCCGACACCCGACATAAAAATCGCTGGATATGACAATGATGGAGTTACACACTCACCGGGCCGCACAGGCGCTGTGTTCCCGTCAGCCGGACCATCCTGACCTCGACGTTACGCGTCCAGTTCACCTTCCTCCAGCTCATCTCTCGCAGACGACTGGCCATCCCACCGACATCTTCGGATCGGAGATGATGAAGCGCTGACCAATGGGCCGGCAACCTGCCGCCCGACCGATGGAACCCAGACTTCCGACCGGACCTGTTGCCTCGACGTCGCTGCAGATCTAGGCGTCCGTCTCGATGATCCTGAAGAAGCCTGCCCCCTGGCCGGAACATCACCAGGCGGGGCGGCCGTACCTCGTCCTCCAAATCTTCCATCCGATGGTGGAGGGGTGACAGGGAGCCCGGCCTGCGACTCCCTGCTCACCGCCGGACCCCGTCGCGGCTTGGGATTCCTGCCAGGACGCAGGGCCTGGGAAGGGGCGGTCCCCCCAGCTGCCTGGCCTGCAGCGTCCGAGATCGGGCTCCCTCTGCGACGCCGTGTCCGCGGGACTGCCTCAGGACTGAGGCGCTCTGGAGGTCGAGACCGCCGGTAGGGACGGGTCGACCCGGCCTGCGTCGCCGTCACCCCCGGCAACGCTCTCTGCCTGCTCCGGACAGGAGCAGTTGTTGCCGACTCCCCCCCGCCGCCATGCTAGGAAGGGGACCGGGGGAGGGGAGCCTGTCTCCTGCAACAGACCCCGAACGCCGGGCCTGACGTGGCAACACGGCGTCCGGGATCCTCGCTAATGCAGCCACGGTCTCCTCCAGCCATCCGGGACCGTGGTGCACAGCAGCAGCACGCAGCTGCTCTAACAAAACTGCCTCCGACATACTGTAAGAGCGCGGGCAACGGGGAGCTTGTCCTTACTGTGCTACTCCTCCCGCTGCTTCCGGCTCAATGCCGAAAACAGCGGGAAGCGCAGCAACGGCCCCCTGACTCCTCCCTGACCCCCCCCCCTCCGACTCCCTCCAACTCTCCCTCACCTGTTAACCCTTTCCCTACCAGGGAGGTCATGGAGGCTTCCCCTTCAGCCCTGCAGGCTCCGTCCAGCCCCTTCTAGATGTGGACTTCGGAGGCTGAAGCCGCATTTGAATCCTTAAAGAAAGCCTTCACGTCAGTCTCTATTCTTCATCACCCTGATGTATCCCTAAAGTTTTCGTTAGAGGTGGATGCCTCCTCTGTTGGCGCTGGTGCACTTTTGTTCCAGACAGGATCAAAAGGCAAGACTGTAGTATGTGGCTACTATTCCAAGCAGTTTTCTTCCGCAGAGCGCAACTACTCGATTGGGGATCGGGAGTTACTGGCCATCAAGCTGGCTCTGCGGGAGTGGAGACACCTACTGTAAAGCGCGGTTCATCCTGTCCTGGTCTTCACGGATCACAAGAACTTGACCTACCTACAGATGGCTCAGCGGTTGAATCCTCGTCAAGCCAGGAGGTTGTTGTTCTTTGCTCGGTTCCGGTTAGAACTTCACTACCGACAAGAATGTGAGGGCCGATGCCTTGTCTAGGTCATTTGAAACAGAGGACACTGTGGAGTCCCCACAGAATATTATCAATCCTTCCTGCATCTTCTCTGTTAACCCTCTGCTAGTTGAGACAGTCCTCCGGGAAGGACTTTTGTACGTCTGGCCGACAGAGGAAGAATTCTTCGCTGGGGTCACAGTTCTAAGCTGGCAGGTCACGCGAGTGCTCGTAAGACCCAAGATCTAATCACCCGTCAGTTCTGGTGGCCCACGCTGCCCAAAGACGTTATGGACATTGTCTCCTCTTGCACAGTATGTGCAGCAAATAAAGTTGCTCACTCCAGACCTGCTGGCCTGCTCCAACCACTGCCTGTGCCCGTTGCTCCCTGGCAGCATGCCGCAATGGACTTTGTCACGGACCTCCCTCCCTCTGCGGGATGCAGTGTGATCTGGGTGGTGGTGGATCGATTTTCTAAGATGGCTCATTTTGTTCCCTTGACCGCTCTGCCGTCTGCTACGTGATTGGCTGACCTCTTCATTCAACACATCTTCCGTCTACACGTCTTGCCCCTGCATATTGTCTCGGACCGAGGGGTCCAGTTCACCTCAAAGTTCTGGAGAGCACTCTGCGGCCTCCTCGGTGTAAAGTTGGACTTCTCCTCGGCCTATCATCCCCAGTCCAATGGGCAAATCGAGAGAGTTAATCAGATTATGGAGAACTATCTGCGGCACTTTGTTTCCAGAAGACATGATGATTGGGTGCAGTTGCTCCCGTGGGCAGAGTTCTCCTATAATAGCCATACCAATGAGTCCACCTCCTCCAGTCCGTTCTTCACCGTCTACGGCCAACATCCTCGTATACCTCTTCCTGTCTCTACAATGTCCCAGGTGCCTGCAGCTGACGCTACCTTCAGGGACTTTCTGCAGATATGGCAACAAACCTGATCTTCTATCCTGCTGGCGGTGGACCGCATGAAGAGAAAGGCAGATAGAAGAAGACGAGCACCTCTGCAGTTTCTCGACGGCCGTGGCAATCGACATCTGACTTGTGTGCAGCGTCGTCCTCCAGTGAGGCGCCGGTACTCACTTCTGGATATCGAGACTGTCTCCGGAGGGCGCGCGCGCCCACGCGTGCATGGTCTTAAAGGACCAGTGCGCGCATATTGCAGGAAGTCTGCAATCTAGCCCAGGATGCTCTGGGCTATAAAAGGGGCTCTGCCCTCTTGTTCCTTGCCAGGGCGTTGTTTGTTTCCCGAAGTTTGTCGTGCTAATGGTCTCCTAGTGTCTTCCAGTATCCCAGTGTACCCTGTTCCTGTATCCTGTTTCCGTGCTATCCTGCTCTACTGCCGTGCTGAGCTATTGCCGTATTGTGCTGTGTTCCACGCCTGTGATGGATGGATAGATAGACAGACAGACAGATACATAGAGAGATAGATAGACAGACAGACAGACAGATTACAAAAAAATAGGCAGCACTCCTGGATCTCCAAGTGAAAAAAATCAAGTGATGAACTTTATTCCATAAGTGATGTTTCGGGGTTAGGGGAAAACGCCCCCCTGTGGTGATATCAATCATAGGCAGAGCTGATCTGAGTCACCTATGACCCAACAGCTCTGCTATTCAGAGGGTCCCAGGCGATCACGTGATCAGTCACATGGCCACCACTACCAATAGAGGCTAATTGACTGCTGTGCATGCTGAAAAAGAGTGGCCGGTGGCGGTAATAAGACGCTTCTGTCTACTCACCATGGTGTCTCCCTGACAACTCAGCATCTGACCTGCCCCTGCAGGAGCAAAGGCTTAAACGCCCCACAGTACTTTTACAATAGGGTGGGTTCAAAGCCCAGGGCCATGTGCCATACATTTACAAAGCGTGGCCGTCAACAGGTTAAAGACAGGATGCGGGCTGATGTCTGACAACCCTGTTCCCACGTTTTGTTTTTTTGCAGGTTTTCCCATCAATGTCATAGACTTAAAGTTATTTGGACTTTTGTGGGTGGAAAATTGATGTAACTTTGCCCTAGAATTAAAATAAAATGTTTGAAATTTTAGAATTTAACCCATGATTTACCTACAGGGAATTTTATAACTAGCAATGGAGCAGTCTACTAGCATCGATTCCTTGGACGCCTCCTTTACCATTGTCCATCTCATTAATGCTTGGACTCTGATCACCTGGAGAAAAACATGAAGCGTATCTTGTAATTAATACCGCAATCTGGTATTTGTCACGTAGCGATAATCAATGTCCAAAGATTATGGCGTGGCGCTGCCCACATCCAGTCACGTCCATCTGATCAGTTACGGATTTCTCTTACTCCTCAGTTTTTCCTTCAAGAACTTGTATTTTCTTTTTCTTTTCTTTTTTTTTTAAAATGCAAAAACTTTCTGATTCGCACGTGAAGTTTACAGCGCCGAGACCTTGGCCTTTCTCGCTATCTAATCAGCCGGATAAAAGAGCGATTGCCCCTTAAAACCAAAACAGTTCCCAGTAAATATAAGTCCCAGAGAAATCTTCTTCTGTCAAGTTGTTAAAATTCCATTTGGCTCTTTCTCAGTAATATCTGGTTCTGGGAAAGCTGGGTTATAACACAATATGGCCGCTATCATAGCTCCCACAGGGGTTGTCCATCAGCTTCTATAGACGACAAATCTTCCTGGTAATGGAGTGACGTGGGATGTGGCACTTGTCACTGTATAACTAAGCAGATTTGCCGTTCTGGCGCCTGGGAAAGCTGGGTAGCTGTGGTTGTGCCACAAGTAAGGATTTTGAATCTAGTTCTTAACCTCTTATTTTTGGGGGATCCTATAAGTCACTGGGTCATTTCCAGAATATGACACTATATAGAGGAGCGCTCGGTTTCCACCACTAGTCACTAATGTAGAAAAACAAGCAATCAATTCAGAATTTCAGTTTTTTTCTTTTTTCCCAAAATTAAGAAGTTAGAACTTCCCCTTTAAGCTTCTGATTGGGCATCATAATAACTCCCTGCGCTAACGGGTGTGAATACTTTTACAATACATTTTTATATTTTTTATTAAATGCATCTAAATTTAAAATGATACAATTGTGTTGTGATAAAACGTCCTACAGCTCCTATACAAAGCTATGCGTCTCCATGGTAACAGACTGCGGTCCTGTAGACAACTGTTACTCTCTTCTATCTGCCCTCTACTTTTAATTGACATACCGATTGCATACTAGCATAAAGTAGGGGACATCCATTCATCATTCTTCTATCATTCATCACTAATTCATCATCCATCCACCATCCCCCCAATCAATCAATCAATCTATCTATCTATCTATCTATCTATCTAATATCTATCTATCTATCTCATATCTATCTATCTATCTCATATCTATCTATCTATCTATCTATCTATCTATCTCATATCTATCTATCTATCTCATATCTATCTATCTATCTCATATCTATCTATCTATCTATCTATCTATCTATCTATCTATCTATCTATCTATCTCATATCTATCTATCTCATATCTATCTATCTGTCTATCTATCTATCTATCTATCTCTCATATCTATCTATCTATCTATCTATCTATCTATCTCATATCTATCTATCTATATATCTATCTATCTATCTATATATCTATCTCATATCTATCTGTCTCATATCTATCTATCTATCTCATATCTATCTATCTATCTATCTATCTATCTATCTATCTATCTATCTCTCATATCTATCTATCTATCTATCTCATATCTATCTATCTATCTATCTATCTATCTCATATCTATCTATCTATCTATCTATCTATCTATCTATCTCATATCTATCTATCTATCTCATATCTATCTATCTATCTATCTATCTCATATCTATCTGTCTCATATCTATCTATCTATCTATCTATCTATCTATCTATCTATCTCATATCTATCATCTATCTATCTATCTATCTCATATCTATCTATCTCATATCTATCTATCTATCTCATATCTATCTATCTATCTATCTATCTATCTATCTCATATCTATCTGTCTCATATCAATTCAATTCAATTCAAAGAAGCTTTATTGGCAGGACCAAATACATATTAGCATTGCCAAAGCAAGTAAGAAGTAAGGGAATGAGGGATAGGGACTGAGGGATTGGGGGATAGGGACATATCTAGGGTCGGGGTTATACAAGTCCATGGCATATCATGTCTCTCTCAGTTTATGGCATGCAGATCTATCTATCTATCTATCTATCTCATATCTATCTATCTCATATCTATCTATCTCATATCTATCTATCTATCTATCTATCTATCTATCTATCTATCTCTCATATCTATCTATCTCATATCTATCTATCTGTCTATCTCTCATATCTATCTATCTCATATCTATCAATCTATCTATCTCATATCTATCTATCTATCTATCTATCTATCTATCTATCTATCTATCTCATATCTATCTATCTATCTATCTCATATCTATCTGTCTCATATCTATCTATCTATCTATCTATCTATCTATCTCATATCTATCTGTCTATCTATCTATCTCATATCTATCTGTCTATCTATCTATCTATCTATCTATCTATCTCATATCTATCTATCTATCTCATATCTATCTATCTCATATCTATCTATCTGTCTATCTATCTATCTATCTATCTATCTATCTATCTCATATCTATCAATCTATCTATCTCATATCTATCTATCTATCTATCTAATATCTATCTATCTATCTATCTAATATCTATCTATCTATCTCATATCTATCTATCTATCTATCTCATATCTATCTATCTATCTATCTCATATCTATCTATCTATCTCATATCTATCTATCTATCTCATATCTATCTATCTATCTCATATCTATCTATCTATCTATCTATCTATCTATCTATCTATCTCATATCTATCTATCTATCTATCTATCTATCTATCTCATATCTATCTATCTCATATCTATCTAACTCATATCTATCTATGTATCTATCTATCTATCTATCTATGTATCTATCTATCTATCTATCTCATATCTATCTATCTATCTATCTATCTAATCTATCTATCTATGAGAGGTGAGTATTTAGAGAGGACGCGGGTACCCAGAAGATTTCCCTGCTCTCAGGATTCGGGGGAAGTCTTTTTTCCAGGAGTCTGCTGAACATTCATGGGGAGTGGGCAATCATGGGTTAAAATGACAGGTCCTACAGGGTACGCAAACTCTCCTGTACGCACCACAATATGTATCAGACCCTTCTAGACCCTGTAGAATCTGTTAGTTTTTACACAGGGTAATGATTGCTGGCCGACAACTTTGTTCCCACGGTCTTAGTATATGCTTAGAAATCTCTGGGTGGAATTTACTTTCAATTGATGTCCTGCAATTGATTAATTGGGGTTACACTGTATAATTGGGGTGGGTACGGGCAGAAGATAGCACATTCTATGGGTAAATGGTCTTTCCTGGGCTATGTAGAGTGTACACAGCATCTGTCTATCATGAATGCCAAGCAGGGTGAGCAGGACTTGGCACAACCTTTGCCATTTCTTAAAGACACCATTTCAATATGTCACAATTTCTATATTTAGATAAAATATTGCATCCACGACTGTCACTAGTAACCTGTGCCCTGATTTCCCAATTTCCTTGTCTGTTTTATTTGGTCTTTATATTGAGTGTGCAGCCTATGCCACAGTTATGCCAGACAGAGATCCCTTCCAAAGTGGGTTCAGTGCCAGTGTAGTGACAGACAGTGCAACCCAACCAAGGACACCTGGCCATTGCACTTGGATGTCTATCACATTGTCTGACCCTGGTGACACTGTTCCACCCACAGTCTGCAGCTTCACCCCAATGTCTACCAGTCTGAAATAAATGTAGCAGAGCTAAAAAAACAAACCTGGCACTAATCATGGTAATATCACAGGTCGCCACAGGACTAAATGTTACACAGTTCATGAGTGTTACACACACAATGGTGCCTCAATGTAAGAAACGACAAACTCAGCTCTGCTACATCTGCATAACAAGTTTTTGTTAATATCTATAGTTTTGGAGCCATTTATTGAGCGCACACAGCAACCAGTTGTGTAGTTAACAATGTCTCTGCGCTTTAAGGTAAATATCCAGCCTTGAATACAATGTTGTTGTTGTTGTTTTAATTAACCTTAATAGGTTCAAAATTCTGCGCCTATTAATGCAATAACAGCTTTGTTTTTCTGATACAAAGTACCAAATCCCCTGTACAGACATAGATTTACATAATAACATTCTGTCTACCTGCACTAACCACTAGGTGGAGCTAACTGAATACTATTTATACAGTGAATTCGATAGAAACACAGTATGCAGTACGCTCCCCCTAGTGGTGGCTGCAGGCAGACAGAATTGTATCATTTATGTCTATGGCTATGCAGAGGATTTGGAGCGGTGACTTATATTACAATATATTACGGCATTAATTAGCAGAGATTTTGAAAACAACATACAGATGGAGAATCTATAGGGCACAGAACATCAGCGAGTAGTGGAAAATAATAATTATATCAACTACCCCCACATTAACCATGACACTGCCGTCCCCAATGTTAACACAATGTCAAGGGCTTCTGCAGCAGCTTCTTCAGTCAATTCAGTAGAGGATCTGATGTGAAATTTACAATATTAGATTATGCCGGGGGTCCTCTGTTGTCCCTGGGGATTTTTTGCAGTAGTCGCAACTTGTCTGTGGGTGATACACTGTTATGGGGACATCTGTGGAGGATACACTGTTATGAGGACATCTGTAGAGGATACACTGTTATGGGGACATCTGTGGGTAATACACTGTTATGGGGACATCTGCGGGTGATACACGGTTATGGGGACATCTGCGGGTCATACACTGTTATGGGGACATCTGTGGGTGATACACTGTTATGGGGACATCTGTGGGTGATACACTGTTATGGGGACATCTGCGGGTGATACACGGTTATGGGGACATCTGCGGGTCATACACTGTTATGGGGACATCTGTGGGTGATACACTGTTATGGGGACATCTGTGGGTGATACACTGTTATGGGAACATCTGTGGATGATACACGGTTATGGGGACATCTGTGGATGATACACGGTTATGGGGACATCTGTGGATGATACACGGTTATGGGGACATCTGTGGATGATACACTTATGGGGCATCTGTGGGTGATACACTGTTATGGGGACATCTGTGGAGGATACACTGTTACGGGGACATCTGTGGGTGATACACTGTTATGGGGACATCTGTGGATGATACACTGTTATGGGGACATCTGTGGGTGATACAAGGTTATGGGGTATCTGTGGATGATACACTGTTATGGGGCATCTGTGGGTGATACACTGTTATGGGGACATCTGTGGGTGATACACTGTTATGGGGACATCTGTGGGTGATACACTGTTATGGGGACATCTGTGGGTGATACACTGTTATGGGGACATCTGTGGATGATACACTGTTATGGGGCATCTGTGGATTATACACGGTTATGGGGCATCTGTGGATTATACAAGGTTATGGGGTATCTGTGGATGATACACTGTTATGGGGCATCTGTGGGTGATACACTGTTATGGGGACATCTGTGGGTGATACACTGTTATGGGGACATCTGTGGGTGATACACTGTTATGGGGACATCTGTGGGTGATACACTGTTATGGGGACATCTGTGGGTGATACACTGTTATGGGGACATCTGTGGGTGATACACTGTTATGGGGACATCTGTGGATGATACACTGTTATGGGGCATCTGTGGATTATACACTGTTATGGGGCATCTGTGGATTATACACGGTTATGGGGCATCTGTGGATGATACACTGTTATGGGGCATCTGTGGATGATACACTGTTATGGGGACATCTGTGGGTGATACACTGTTATGGGGACATCTGTGGATGATACACTGTTATGGGGACATCTGTGGGTGATACACTGTTATGAGGACATCTGTGGGTGATACACTGTTATGGGGACATCTGTGGGTGATACACTGTTATGGGGACATCTGTGGGTGATACACTGTTATGGGGACATCTGTGGATGATACACTTATGGGGCATCTGTGGATGATACACTGTTATGGGGACATCTGTGGGTGATACAATGTTATGGGGTATCTGTGGATGATACACTGTTATGGGGCATCTGTGGGTGATACACTGTTATGGGGACATCTGTGGGTGATACACTGTTATGTGGACATCTGTGGATGATACACTGTTATGGGGACATCTGTGGATGATACACTGTTATGGGGACATCTGTGGGTGATACACTGTTATGAGGACATCTGTGGGTGATACACTGTTATGGGGACATCTGTGGGTGATACACTGTTATGAGAACATCTGTGGGTGATACACTGTTATGAGAACATCTGTGGGTGATACACTGTTATGGGGACATCTGTGGAGGATACACTGTTATGAGGACATCTGTGGGTGATACACTGTTATGGGGACATCTGTGGGTGATACACTGTTATGGGGACATCTGTGGAGGATACACTGTTATGAGGACATCTGTGGGTGATACACTGTTATGGGGACATCTGTGGGTGATACACTGTTATGGAGACATCTGTGGATGATACACTGTTATGGGGACATCTGTGGGTGATACACTGTTATGGGGACATCTGTGGATGATACACTGTTATGGGGACATCTGTGGATGATACACTGTTATGGGGACATCTGTGGGTGATACACTGTTATGGGGACATCTGTGGGTGATACACTGTTATGAGGACATCTGTGGATGATACACTGTTATGGGGACATCTGTGGATGATACACTGTTATGAGGACATCTGTGGGTGATACACTGTTATGAGGACATCTGTGGGTGATACACTGTTATGGGGACATCTGTGGGTGATACACTGTTATGAGGACATCTGTGGGTGATACACTGTTATGGGGACATCTGTGGGTGATACACTGTTATGGGGACATCTGTGGGTGATACACTGTTATGGGGACATCTGTGGGTGATACACTGTTATGGGGACATCTGTGGGTGATACACTGTTATGGGGACATCTGTGGGTGATACACTGTTATGAGGACATCTGTGGGTGATACACTGTTATGGGGACATCTGTGGGTGATACACTGTTATGGGGACATCTGTGGGTGATACACTGTTATGGGGACATCTGTGGGTGATACACTGTTATGGGGACATCTGTGGATGATACACTGTTATGGGGACATCTGTGGATGATACACTGTTATGAGGACATCTGTGGGTGATACACTGTTATGGGGACATCTGTGGGTGATACACTGTTATGGGGACATCTGTGGGTGATACACTGTTATGGGGACATCTGCGGGTGATACACTGTTATGGGGACATCTGCGGGTGATACACTGTTATGAGGACATCTGCGGATGATACACTGTTATGGGGACATCTGCGGGTGATACACTGTTATGGGGACATCTGCGGGTGATACACTGTTATGGGGACATCTGCGGGTGATACACTGTTATGGGGACATCTGCGGGTGATACACTGTTATGGGGACATCTGCGGGTGATACACTGTTATGGGGACATCTGCGGGTGATACACTGTTATGGGGACATCTGCGGGTGATACACTGTTATGGGGACATCTGCGGGTGATACACTGTTATGGGGACATCTGCGGGTGATACACTGTTATGGGGACATCTGCGGGTGATACACTGTTATGGGGACATCTGCGGGTGATACACTGTTATGGGGACATCTGCGGGTGATACACTGTTATGGGGACATCTGCGGGTGATACACTGTTATGGGGACATCTGCGGAGGATACACTGTTATGGGGACATCTGTGGGTGATACACTGTTATGGGGAAATCTGTGGGTGATACACTGTTATGGGGACATCTGTGGGTGATACACTGTTATGGGGACATCTGCGGCTGATACACTGTTATGGGGACATCTGCGGCTGATACACTGTTATGGGGACATCTGCGGGTGATACACTGTTATGGGGACATCTGCGGGTGATACACTGTTATGGGGACATCTGCGGGTGATACACTGTTATGGGGACATCTGCGGGTGATACACTGTTATGGGGACATCTGCGGGTGATACACTGTTATGGGGACATCTGCGGGTGATACACTGTTATGGGGACATCTGTGGGTGATACACTGTTATGGGGACATCTGTGGGTGATACACGGTTATGGGGACATCTGTGGGTGATACACTGTTATGGGGACATCTGTGGGTGATACACTGTTATGGGGACATCTGTGGGTGATACACTGTTATGAGGACATCTGTGGAGGATACACTGTTATGGGGACATCTGTGGGTGATACACTGTTATGGGGACATCTGTGGGTGATACACTTATGGGGACATCTGTGGGTGATACACTGTTATGAGGACATCTGTGGAGGATACACTGTTATGGGGACATCTGTGGGTGATACACTGTTATGGGGACATCTGTGGGTGATACACTGTTATGGGGACATCTGTGGGTGATACACTGTTATGAGGACATCTGTGGAGGATACACTGTTGTGAGGACATCTGTGGGTGATACACTGTTATGGGGACATCTGTGGGTGATACACTGTTATGGGGACATCTGTGGGTGATACACTGTTATGGGGGCATCTGTGGATGATACACTGTTATGAGGATATCTGTGGATGATGCACTGTTATGGGGACATCTGTGGAGGATACACTGTTATGGGGACATCTGTGGAGGATACACTGTTATGGGGACATCTGTGGGTGATACACTGTTATGGGGACATCTGTGGGTGATACACTGTTATGGGGACATCTGTGGGTGATACACTGTTATGGGGACATCTGTGGGTGATACACTGTTATGGGGACATCTGTGGGTGATACACTGTTATGGGGACATCTGTGGGTGATACACTGTTATGGGGGCATCTGTGGATGATACACTGTTATGGGGATATCTGTGGAGGATACACTGTTATGGGGACATCTGTGGAGGATACACTGTTATGGGGACATCTGTGGAGGATACACTGTTATGGGGACATCTGTGGAGGATACACTGTTATGGGGACATCTGTGGGTGATACACTGTTATGGGGACATCTGTGGGTGATACACTGTTATGGGGACATCTGTGGGTGATACACTGTTATGGGGACATCTGTGGATGATACACTGTTATGGGGACATCTGTGGGTGATACAGTGTTATGGGGACATCTGTGGGTAATACACTGTTATGAGGGCATCTGTGGATTATACACTGTTAGGCTGGATTCACAAGAGCATATTCGGTCCGTAAAGGACGGAACGTATTTCGGCCGCAAGTCCCGGACCGAACACAGTGCAGGGAGCCGGGCTCCTAGCATCATACTTATGTACAATGCAAGGAGTCCCTGCCTCGCTGCAGGACAACTGTCCCGTACTGTAATCATGTTTTCAGTACGGGACAGTATTTCCACAGGACCCCTAGTGTCAGGGGCGTAACTAGGAAAGACTGGGCCCCATAGCAAAATCTTGACCGGCGCCACCCCCTCCCCCCCACCCGGGTGCCACAAGCAGCCCCCCTTATAAATAGTGACCCCCTGTAGAATGTGCCATACAGCCCCCCTGTAGACAGTGCTACATAGCCCCGCCTATAGACAGTGTAACACCCCATTTGTAGATAGCGCCCCCACCTCCCCCTTGTAGATAGTGCCATACAGCCCCCTGTAGATATCGCCATAAAGCCCCCACTGTATATAGTGCTGTACATCTCCCACTGTATATAGTGCCACACAGCCCCCATTAGTAGAAAGTGCAGCACACAGACCCCTGTAGATAGAGCCACAGCCCTCCCCCTTATAAATAGTGCCACACATCTCACCATTGTGTATAGTGCCACGCAGCTCCCCCTTGTGTATATTGCCACACAGCTCCCCTTTGTGTATATTGCCACACAGCTCCCCCTTGTGTATGGTGCCCCACAGCTCCCCTTTGCGTATAGTGCCACACAGTCCCCCCTTGTGTATAGTGCCACAAGGCAATGGCACATCCGACAAAGTTGCATCAGCCAGGGAGATGTCACTCAAACATGGAAAGGTGGGTTTGGAGGAAGCACTATGTGACTCTTCAGGATAGCGGCACCGCCCCATGACCCTCTAATGAGTAATTAACATATGGTGTGCACCGTTTTAAAAGTGGATTTTAAGGATTTTGCTGCCTCTGAATAAAACATACAGAGGAATATTGTCAGGTCATGTATTACCGCATGGTGAAGGGTCAAAACTACCTGACAGGTTCCCATTAAATATACAATGAATTGAGAACAATTCCATCTGCCCCACAATTTTGTTATTATAAAAATATATCCTATATAATTACAGCAGCAGGACCAAGCTCGGACATATATACAGTACCAGAACCAAGCTCAGTACATAAATACAGCACCAGAACCAAGCTCAATACATATATACAGCACCAGAACCAAGCTCTGACATATACAGCTCCAGAACCAACCTCATACATATATACAGCTCCAGAACAAAGCTCAGTACATATATACAGCACCAGAACAAAGCTCAGCATATAAATACAGCGCTAGAACCAAGCTCAGTACACAAATATAGCACTAGAACCAAGCTCTGACATATATACAGCACCAGAACAAAGCTCAGTGCATATATACAGCACTAGACCAAAGTCCATACATATATACAGCACCGGAACAAACCTCAGTACATAAATACAGTGTTATGATGGGGTAGGGAGACAGACAGGTGAGCCCTAATCTACCCGCCACTCAGTCCCTGCCTACTTGCAACAGCCTACAACTGGGCGACGGTCCCTATGCTCAATAAGTGCACGACTGACAAACAGACAAGGGTACACAGAAGCTAAGGGAAATGGAGCAGTTGCCCACGGCAACACCGTGAGCAACAAGAGTAGTGAACGAGCCGAGTCAAACCAGGAGTGTACGAGGTACCAAACGCAGAGCAGGAGCGTAGTCAGTAAAGCCAGTGTTAAGGAACTGCCAGGCACAGCTTCTATATCCACGCCCATAGGTAATCAGTCTGCACCTGCTTCTATGTCTGTGAGACTGACTCCATCTTCCACCACTCAGGATGGCAGGCTTAGGAGTGTGAGAGCCTATCACAGCCTGGCCAGACGGAGCTAGCTCCCGCCCTCTGTCTATTTGTACCTGCCTTTCCTGTTCCTCCTTTGCTTGTGACTCTTCTCGTTTGGTTTCCTGGCCCTGCTGCAGCTTATTGAACTACTTGTCCCTGCTTCGTATTGACCCTGGCTTACTGACTACTCTCCTGCTCTGCGTTTGGAACCTCGTACACTCCTGGTTTGACTCGGCTTGTTCACTACTCTCCTGCTCTGCGTTTGGCACCTCGTACTCTCCTGGTTTGACTCGGCTCGTTTACTACTCTTGTTGCTCACGGTGTTACCGTGGGCAACTGCCCCGTTTCCCTTTGTTCTGTGTTTCCTTGTCTGGTTGTCTGTCGTGCACTTATTGAGTGTAGGGACCGTCGCCCAGTTGTACCCCGTCGCCTAGGGTGGGTCGTTGCAAGTAGGCAGGGACCGAGTGGTGGGTAGATTAGGGCTCACTGTCTGTTTCCCTACCCCCCTGTCATTACATAATCACAAGCCCATATACCTACTCTACCCTGGTCCCTCACACCACTATGGACCCCCTTGAGACCCTGGTTCAGCAAATGCAGGGTCTCTCCCTACAGGCCCTGGCTCAGAGGGTCAACCAGCCTGATGCTACCATGGTAGTGCCCCTCACCTCACCTCTTGAACCCAATCTCAAGTTGCCTGACTGGTTCTCAGGGGACCGGAAGACTTTTCTCTCCTTTCGGGAGAGTTGTAGGCTCTATTTTCGTTTAAAGCCCCTCTCCTCAGGTTCTGAGAGCCAGCGGGTGGGTATAATTATGTCCCAGCTCCAGGAAGGGCCCCAAGAATGGGCCTTCTCCTTGGCTCCTGATGCCCCTGAACTTTCCTCCGTTGATCTTTTCTTTTCTGCTCTCGGACTCATTTATGACGAGACTGACAGGACTGCCTTTGCTGGGAGTCAGCTGGTGACCTTACGTCAGGGTAAGAGACCTGTTGAGGAGTATTGCTCTGACTTTAGGAAGTGGTGCGTAGCTTCTCGGTGGAATGACCCTGCCTTAAGGTGCCAGTTTAGGTTGGGTCTGTCGAACGCCCTGAAAGACCTGCTAGTTAGCTATCCCTGTTCTGACTCCTTAGACCAGGTTATGGCTTTAGCGGTACGACTTGACCGACGTCTCAGGGAACGACAACTTGAACGTTTATGGGTTTTCTCCTCTGACTCCCCCATGATGCCTCCCGAGGTTCCGTTGCTTCGTTCTTCCACGGAAGGTACCTATGCAACTCGGGGCCTCCGTGTCCCCCCAACAACGTAGAGAGTTCCGCAGGAAGAATGGTCTCTGCTTCTATTGTGGGGATGACAAGCATCAAGTGAACACCTGTCCTAGGCGTAAGAAAACGCAGCCGGAAAACTTCCGCGACTAAGTGATCATCGGGGAGGTCACTTGGGCGCACAGGTATTTCCCGTAAATATGAAACGTAATAAAATCTTGCTTCCCTTTCAGGTCTCTTTTGGTGGTAGGTCTGCTAACGGCAGTGCCTTCGTGGATTCAGGGTCTTCTACTAATATCATGTCTGTGGAATTTGCTATGTCTCTAGCTATGCCTCTAATTGATTTGCCTAAACCTGTCCCGGTAGTGGGTATCGACTCCACTCCTCTTGCTAATGGTTATTTTACACAGCATACCCCTGTTTTTGAACTCCTTGTTGGCTCCATGCATTTGGAGCAGTGCTCTGTACTGTTGATGCAGGGATTATCATCCGATTTGGTTTTAGGCCTTCCCTGGTTGCAGTTGCATAATCCCACGTTTGACTGGAATACTGGGGATCTTACCAAATGGTGTAATGAATGCTTGACGTCATGTTTTTCTGTTAATTCTATTTCTCCCCCTGAGGAGGTGAACACGCTACCTGAGTTTGTTCAGGACTTCGCTGATGTTTTCTCTAAGGAGGCCTCCGAAGTGTTACCTCCTCATAGAGAATACGATTGCGCTATCGAATTGGTACCAGGAGCTAAGCTCCCTAAGGGTAGGATATTTAATCTCTCTTGTCCCGAACGTGAAGCTATGAGAGTGTATATCCAGGAATGCCTGGCCAAGGGTTACATTCGCACCCCTACTTCTCCGGTAGGTGCTGGCTTCTTCTTCGTAGGGAAGAAGGATGGTGGTCTTAGGCCATGCATTGACTACCGTAACTTAAATAAGGTCACTGTAAGGAACCAGTATTCCCTTCCTTTGATTCCTGATCTCTTTAATCAGGTTCAGGGGGCCCAATGGTTCTCTAAGTTTGATCTACGGGGGGTGTATAACCTTATCCGCATCAAAGAGGGGGATGAGTGGAAGACTGCGTTTAACACGCCCGAAGGTCATTTAGAATACATGGTCATGCCCTTTGGGTTGTGTAATGCCCCCGCGGTCTTCCAGAATTTCATAAATGAGATTTTAAGAGACTACCTGGGGGTATTTCTTGTAGTGTACCTGGATGACATACTGGTGTTTTCCAAGGACTGGTCCTCCCACATTGAGCATGTCAGGAAGGTGCTCCAGGTCCTTTGGGAAAACAATCTGTTTGCGAAAACCGAAAAATGTGTGTTTGGGGTGCAGGAGATACCATTTTTGGGTCAAATCCTCACTCCTCATGAATTCCGCATGGACCCCGCCAAGGTCCAGGCTGTGGCGGAATGGGTCCAACCTGCCTCCCTGAAGGCGTTACAGTGCTTCTTGGGGTTCGCTAATTATTACAGGAGATTTATTGCTAACTTCTCGGTCATCGCTAAGCCTCTTACGGACCTCACTCGCAAGGGTGCTGATCTCCACTGGCCTCCTGAGGCTGTCCAGGCTTTTGAGGTCCTTAAGAAGTGCTTTATCTCGGCCCCGGTGTTGGTGCAGCCCAACCAAATGGAGCCATTTATCGTGGAGGTTGACTCGTCCGAGGTGGGAGTGGGGGCTATCTTGTCCCAGGGTACCAGGTCCCTCACCCATCTCCGTCCCTGTGCCTACTTCTCCAGGAAGTTTTCGCCCACTGAGAGTAACTATGATATTGGCAACCGCGAACTCTTAGCCATTAAATGGGCATTTGAAGAGTGGCGCCACTTCCTGGAGGGGGCTAGGCACCAGGTAACGGTCCTTACCGACCATAAGAATCTGGTTTTCCTAGAATCTGCCCAGAGGCTAAACCCGAGACAAGCTCGATGGGCGTTATTTTTTACCAGATTCAATTTTTTGGTCACCTATAGGGCTGGGTCTAAAAATATTAAGGCTGATGCACTGTTGCGTAGCTTCATGGCCAGCCCTCCTTCGGAGGAAGATCCTGCTTGTGTTTTGCCTCCAGGTATAATCATTTCCTCTATAGATTCTGATTTAGTCTCCGAAATTGCGGCTGATCAAGGTTCAGCCCCCGGGAACCTTCCTGAGAACAAGCTGTTTGTTCCCCTGCAATTCCGGCTAAGGGTACTTAGGGAAAATCATGACTCCGCAATATCTGGTCATCCAGGCATCCTGTGTACCAAGCACCTCATTGCCAGAAACTATTGGTGGCCTGGGTTGCCTAAAGACGTTAAGGCCTACGTCGCCGCTTGTGAGGTTTGTGCTAGGTCCAAGACTCCCAGGTCCCGACCAGCGGGCTTACTACGTTCTTTGCCCATTCCCCAGAGACCTTGGACCCATATCTCCATGGATTTTATCACCGATTTGCCTCCATCTCAAGGCAAGTCGGTGGTGTGGGTTGTAGTAGACCGCTTCAGTAAGATGTGCCACTTTGTGCCCCTCAAAAAACTACCCAATGCGAAGATGTTAGCTACCTTGTTTGTCAAACACATCCTGCGTCTCCATGGGGTCCCTGTCAATATTGTTTCTTACAGAGGGGTACAATTTGTTTCTTTGTTTTGGAGAGCCTTCTGTAAAAAGTTGGAGATTGATCTGTCCTTCTCCTCGGCCTTCCATCCTGAAACTAATGGCCAAACTGAGAGGACTAATCAGTCTCTAGAACAATATTTAAGGTGTTTTATCTCTGACTGTCGATATGATTGGGTCTCATTCATTCCCCTCGCCGAATTTTCCCTTAATAACCGGGTCAGTAACTCGTCAGGGGTCTCCCCCTTTTTCTGTAATTTTGGGTTTAATCCACGGTTCTCCTCCGTTTCACCTGGTAGTTCCAACAATCCCGAGGTAGAGGTCGTTCATCCGGAACTGTGCACAGTCTGGGCCCAGGTTCAGAAGAACCTAGAGGCGTCCCAGAGCATACAAAAAACTCAGGCAGATAGAAGACGTTCTGCTAACCCCTTGTTTATGGTCGGGGATCTGGTGTGGCTATCATCTAAGAACTTGCGCCTTAAAGTCCCGTCCAAGAAGTTTGCTCCCCGGTTTATAGGGCCGTACAAGGTAATTGAAGTCCTCAATCCTATCTCCTTCCGACTGGAGTTGCCCCCCATCTTTTCGAGTACACGACGTGTTTCATGCCTCCCTCCTTAAACGCTGATCCCCGTCCTTGGCTCCCTCGAGGAAACCTCCTGTCCCCGTTCTCACCCCTGAGGGGGTAGAATTCGAGGTGGCCAAGACTGTGGACAGCAAGATGGTCCAAGGCTCCCTCCAGTACCTGGTTCATTGGAGAGGATACGGGCCTGAGGAGAGGACTTGGGTACCCGCCCGGGATGTTCACGCTGGGGTATTGGTCAGGAGGTTCCGACTTCGTTTCCCCAATAAACCAGGTCCATCTAGAAAGGGGCCAGTGGCCCCTCATAAAAGGGGGGTACTGTTAAGGAACTGCCCGGCACAGCTACTGTATCCACGCCCATAGGTAATCAGTCTGCACCTGCTTCTATGTCTGTGAGACTGACTCCATCTTCCACCACTCAGGATGGCAGGCTTAGGAGTGTGAGAGCCTATCACAGCCTGGCCAGACGGAGCTAGCTCCCGCCTTCCGTCTATTTATACCTGCCTTTCCTGTTCCTCCGTGCTTGTGATTCTTCTCTGTTGGTTTCCTGGCCCTGCTGCAGCTTCTTGAACTACTTGTCCCTGCTTCGTATTGACCCTGGCTTACTGACTACTCTTCTGCTCTGCGTTTGGTACCTCGTACACTCCTGGTTTGACTCGGCTTGTTCACTACTCTCCTGCTCTGCGTTTGGCACCTCGTACTCTCCTGGTTTGACTCGGCTCGTTTACTACTCTTGTTGCTCAACGTGTTGCCGTGGGCAACTGCCCCGTTTCCCTTTGTTCTGTGTTTCCTTGTCTGGTTGTCTGTCGTGCACTTACTGAGTGTAGGGACCGTCGCCCAGTTGTACCCCGTCGCCTAGGGCGGGTCGTTGCAAGTAGGCAGGGACTGAGTGGCGGGTAGATTAGGGCTCACTTGTCTGTTGGCCTATCCCTGTCATTACAGCCAGGGTAAAAATGAAGCAAGGTCAATAATCATAGCCAGGAACAGCAGAGCCAGGAAACAGGAAAGAATCACAGGCAAAGAGGAGCAGGAAATGCAGGTATAAATAGACAGAGGGCGGGAGCTAGCTCCGTCTGGCCAGGCTGTGATAGGCTCTCCCACTCCTCAGCCTCCCAGCCTGACTGGTAGAAGATCGTGTCACTCTCTCAGACTTAGGAGCAGGTGCAGACTGATTACCCACGGGCGTCGACACAGAAGCTGTGTCTGACAGATCCTTTACATACAGCACCAGAACCAACCTCAGTACATAAATACAGCACTACAACCAACCTCAGTACATATATACAGCACCAGAACCAAACTCATTACATATAAACACAGCACCAAAACCAATCTCATACGTATATAAAGCACCAGAACCAAGCACAGTACTTAAATATAGATTCAGAACCAAGATCAGTACATATATACAACACCAGAACAAATACAGCTCAATTTAGTGCAACCCCTGCCATATAGGTTTGTACGCCATAAAACTACAGATCCCAGCATGGCCCGAACAATGGTGAGGATATGCTGTTTCACAAGAAAAACATCCATCATCTCGCTGCAGATCATACAGTGACTACAATATTGATTAGAGGCAGAATAAACATTTACATTAAGTGACTCACCGGCGACGTATCAGATTTTAGTTATTTTCTTCTCCCTCCGGTCCAGACATCTATGATGGATTTCTACCGGCCATGACCCATTTCTGCCATTTTTCGCTCAGATGTCTTCAGCTTCTCACTTTTAAAACATTTCTGCACCTATAAACAAAGTTAAAATTCTCAACACCTCTAAATATAATAAAGCGCCATACACTGCACCACTAACTATAATAGCGCCATACACTGTGTCCCTCATTATAACAGTACCATACACTGTGTCACACACACACACACACACACACACACACACACCGTTCCCCCTGCAGATAGTGCTCCCATAGCCACCTGTAGATAGTGACCTACATAGAAGCCCCTGTAGATAGTGTCCTACATAGAAGCCCCTGTAGATAGTGCCCACATATGGACTCCAAAGCTGCAAGGCAATAGTGCTAGCCACTGTGCTGCCCTACATATAGCTTGCCCTATAGATAGTGCTCCACGTATAGCCCACCTCTGTAGATAGTATCTCACATATAGCTCCACCTGTATATAGTGTCCCACATATAGCCCACCCCTGTAGACTGTGCACTGCATATAGCCACCCTGTTGCTAGTGCCCCACAGGTAACCACCCCTGTATACAGTGTCCCACATATAGCCCACCCCTATAGAAAGTACCCTAAAACAATAGCTCCCCTATAGATAGTGCTCTACATATAGCCTACCCCTGTATAGTGTCTCACATATAGTGCCCCACATATAGACCCCCCTGTAGATAGTGCCCCACATCCCCACATATACACCCACCCTGTAGTGGCCCACATATAGAGCCCCCTGTATATAGTGGCCCACATATAGAGCCCCCTGTATATAGTGGCCCACATCCCCACATATAGACCCCCCTGTAGCTAGTGCCCCACATATAGACCCCCCATGTATATAGTGGCCCACATATAGACAACCCCCTGTATGTAGTGGCTCACATATAGATGACCCCCCCTGTAGATAGAGCCCCCCACTATAGATAATGCCACTCACAGTTTTAAGAGAAAAAATATATAAACTTGACATACTCCCATGATCCCGTTCCCACGCTGTTCGCTGGCGATGCAGACATGCTCTCTTCTGATCGGGTCTGCTGGAGCTGAACGAGCGTCGTCCAATGACGCTGATTGGCGGTGCAGAATAACTTGCCCCGTCAATCAGCGCCTTTCAAGCATGGAAGCGGCTTCATGATGTCATCGCGCCGCTAGCCAATCAGCGTCATTGTAAGGTACTGGATGGTCGGGCACGGAACATGCTCTGCCATTCAGCGCTAGTGCATGTATTTGGCTGTCGCTAGCATCGGGGCCCCCTCCGGTGCTACCGACACCTACAGGCATGAGATGGTCTGTGACGCCCGACCCATACTTGTTGGAGGCTCGGCGGCGCCATAATGACTGCTAGCGGCACCACCGGGCATATGGGGTGGCGTGTTGGCTGGCGGCACGGGCCCCCTCAAGCCCCAGGCCCCTAGAAACCGCTACGGCTGCTACCGCGGTAGTTACGGCACTGTCTAGTGTCATGCATAACTATGATGCGAGGAGCCCGGCTCCCTGCAGTGTGTTCGGTCCGGGACTTGCGGCCAAAGTACGTAGCGTCCTTTACGGACCTAACATGCTCCTGTGAATTCAGCCTTATGAGGACATCTGTGGGTGATACACTGTTATGAGGACATCTGTGGAGGATACACTGTTATGAGGACATCTGTGGGTGATACACTGTTATGGGGACATCTGTGGGTGATACACTGTTATGGGGACATCTGTGGTTGATACACTGTTATGGGGACATCTGTGGATGATACACTGTTATGAGGACATCTGTGGGTGATACACTGTTATGGGAACATCTGTGGATGATACACTGTTATGGGGACATCTGTGGATGATACACTGTTATGGGGACATCTGTGGATGATACACTGTTATGAGGACATCTGTGGGTGATACACTGTTATGAGGATATCTGTGGATGATACACTGTTATGGGACATCTGTGGGTGATACACTGTTATGGGGACATCTGTGGGTGATACACCGTTATGGGGACATCTGTGGATGATACACCGTTATGGGGACATCTGTGGATGATACACTGTTATGGGACATCTGTGGAGGATACACTGTTATGGGGACATCTGTGGATGATACACTGTTATGGGACATCTGTGGAGGATACACTGTTATGGGGACATCTGTGGAGGATACACTGTTATGGGGACATCTGTGGATGATACACTGTTATGGGGACATCTGTGGATGATACACTGTTATGGGGAGATCTGTGGATGATACACTGTTATGGGGACATATGTGGAGGATACACTGTTATGAGGACATCTGTGGATGATACACTGTTATGGGGACATCTGTGGAGGATACACTGTTATGGGGACATATGTGGATGATACACTGTTATGGGGAGATCTGTGGATGATACACTGTTATGGGCACATATGTGGAGGATACACTGTTATGGGGACATCTGTGGCGCATACATTGTTATGGGGACATCTGTGGGTATTACACTGTTATGGGGACATCTTTGGTGATACACTGTTATGGGGACATCTGTGGGTGATACACTGTTATGGGGACATCTGTGGGTGATACACTGTTATGAGGACATCTGTAGGTGATACACTGTTATGGGGACATATGTGGAGGATACACTGTTATGGGGACATATGTGGAGGATACACTGTTATGAGGACATCTGTGGAGGATACACTGTTATGGGGACATCTGTGGGTGATACACTGTTATGGGGACATCTGTGGATGATACACTGTTATGAGGACATCTGTGGGTGATACACTGTTATGGGGACATCTGTGGGTGACACACTGTTATGGGGACATCTGTGGGTGACACACTGTTATGGGGACATCTGTGGGTGATACACTGTTATGGGGACATCTGTGGGTAATACACTGTTATGGGGACATCTGTGGGTGATACACTGTTATGGGGACATCTGTGGATGATACACTGTTATGGGGCATCTGTGGAGGATACACTGTTATGGGGACATCTGTGGAGGATACACTGTTATGGGGACATCTGTGGAGGATACACTGTTATGGGGACATCTGTGGAGGATACACTGTTATGGGGACATCTGTGGAGGATACACTGTTATGGGGACATCTGTGGATGATACACTGTTATGAGGACATCTGTGGGTGATACACTGTTATGGGGACATCTGTGGGTGACACACTGTTATGGGGACATCTGTGGGTGATACACTGTTATGGGGACATCTGTGGGTGATACACTGTTATGGGGACATCTGTGGGTAATACACTGTTATGGGGACATCTGTGGGTGATACACTGTTATGGGGACATCTGTGGATGATACACTGTTATGGGGCATCTGTGGAGGATACACTGTTATGGGGACATCTGTGGAGGATACACTGTTATGGGGACATTTGTAGATGACACCTATGGGGTGTAAGTGGACGACACACTGTTATGGGGGTCTGTGGTGGGCACATAATGTTGCAGGGTACATGGTCAGTCAGATTTAGTGCATTATCAGTGTAACCATCTTATGTGCAGTTGGCAACCAGGAAACACACAGTAATATTCCTGGCCACTGTATAGATTAGGACATTTCTGCGGACACCATGCACCATCCCTATGCCCGGTGCCAGCACTGATCACCATTCGCCATCCCCATACCCGGTGCCAGCACTGATCACCATGCACCATCCCTATGCCCGGTGCCAGCACTGATCACCATTCACCATCCCCATACCCGGTGCCAGCACTGATCACCATGCACCATCCCTATGCCTGGTGCCAGCACTGATCACCATTCACCATCCCCATACACGGTGCCAGCACTGATCACCCTGCACCATCCCCATACCCGGTGCCAGCACTGATCACCCTGCACCATCCCCATACCCGGTGCCAGCACTGATCACCATGCACCATCCCTATGCCCCATGCCAGCACTGATCACCATGCACCATCCCTATGCCCGGTGCCAGCACTGATCATCATGCACCATCCCCATGCCCGGTGCCAGCACTGGTCACCATTCACCATCCCCATACCCGGTGCCAGCACTGATCACCATGCACCATCCCTATGCCGGGTGCCAGCACGGATCACCATGCACCATCCCTATGCCCGGTGCCAGCACGGATCACCATGCACCATCCCTATGCCCGGTGCCAGCACGGATCACCATGCACCAGCCCTATGCCCGGTGCCAGCACTGATCACCATGCACCATCCCTATGCCCGGTCCCAGCACTGAATACCATGCACCATTCCTATGCCCGGTGCCAGCACTGATCATCATGCACCATCCCCATGCCCGGTGCCAGCACTGGTCACCATGCACCATCCCCGATGCCAGCACTGATCACCATGCACCATCCCCGGTGCCAGCACTGATCACCCTCTCTCTGCATGTACAAGTCTATGGCAGCAGCCGGCACCTCTGCAGCCAGGATGAATAGCAGCACTCACTCCTCCCCCCGGAGCCGGCACTTGGTTGCGTCCTCCTCTCTGTCTATATATATATATATATATAGAAGGCGCTGCTGCCAGTACCGTGCAGTGTCCGGGGGGTGAGCGCTGCTGCCGGCTGCACCATGAAGACGATCATCGCTGCGTACTCCGGGCTGCTGCGGGGTGAGCACGGGTTACTGCGGGTCCCTGGCACTGCCCGGTCTATTGCCAGGCTGCATTGCATTGAATAGGGCTGTTTGTAATTAACACTTCGCTGCTAATTAGTAATTGTGGCAGGTGCTGCTGATTAATGACATCATAGCCCGATGGGCGATCACTATATAATGCAGCTGTATCTATTATAATGATTATTATAGTCTTATTATGACCGCCCCCCCCCCCCCCTAGTCTGCAGACATATCTACATCTCTCCATGCCTTCATCTTCCTGTTCTCCAGCTTGTTCTGTATTACACACTATTCCTTTCCTGCAGAGCTTACAATCTAATTGGGGTGAAAGTGCTGGGTTTAATGTCCAGTTACCTGACTGTGTTGGAGGCTTAAAGGGGGTTCCCTGCAGTACTGGGGTCTCCCTCCTCTACAGATCAGGTGTACATTAGCTGCCTGAACCATATAATCTATACAGATGTAGCAGAGCTGGATTGTTGGTACATTGTACTAATGCAGAAACCTGCAGTCCTATGTACAAGTAGATATAATTCTTAAGCCCAATGACTGACTTGGCTCTGCTACATCTGTGTATATAGTATAGATCTAGCAGGAGTTTGCAGTCTGAAAACCATATACATGTTGGGGGTGTTCTTTTGTGCATTGGTCTGCAACCTTTGGCTCTCCAGGTGGGAGTTGTAGTAGTTCGCAGACCTGTCTGTTGGGTAATGAAAGGCTATATTCCAGGTGTAGAATTGGGTAATACTGGATACATGGGACGTGGTGCTGGGGTCTGACATAGGATCCAACCCTGCACGTCTTCCTTTCTTGAAGGTTGAGGGGAGGAGGAGAGAAACTTCTTGATCTACAATGTGAGATAACCCTTCCTGTCACAGTATCCAGGTCTTCTCACTTATATCGCTGCGTTGTCTGAACGGAGGCCTGATCTGTAATACAGTATAATATAACCTTCCCTACAGGATGTACTGTATTTATGACGCTGCTTAATCCTTGTACAATGAAAAGTTCTTCAACTTTAATTACCATTTTCAAGATCTCTGCTTGCTGTCAGGGGTAGTTACATTCTTGTTTACGTCCAGAGTCTGGGTAACTGTAAAGATCATTTTCGCCTAACAGCTGAGGGTTAGTTACAGTTGTATCCAGTCTAGACCTCTGATGTATCCAATCTGGATTCCAGACTGCTACATTTTACCTGCACTGATACATTGTAACAAACTATCAGGACAGAAGAAGGATTTGTGCGCCTGCAGATGTTTTATTTTACAGAGGATTGTCTAGACTGGACACAATTGTTACAAATCCTCAGCTGTGAGAAGTAATGGGTCTGTACAGGTTTTCAGCCTCTGAGTAAAAAAAAAAAATCCTATTCAATGACTGCAAGCAGAGTTTGGAAATGCTTAGGAATTAAACCTGAAGGCCTTAGACATATATGCAGAGTATCTCTTTGTAATAATCCAACGTCTAGCGGATGTGTGTTTGTAGTTGAGGCGTGCGCTCACTCTGCTGTATATGAAACACCCGCGTGCACCCCTCCATTGAGACTGGTGACCAGAACTAGCAGTCCCATGTAAGAGCAGATGCTCCTTAACAACATTGCCATAAATGCAACAGGAGACAAATTCTGCTCTGCTAAATCTATATATTGCTGTATTAAATTTGCAGTTTGTGTCCAGGGTTTGATGCAGCAATTGGCAGCGGGCCGTATTTTATATAGCGAAGAGGGGGGGGGGGGGCTTGTAAGTTGGTGATGAACTACTGACCTCCAATGCAGGGGCATTTTTCTATTCTGCTGGTGGGGTCACTGTGTACATACATTATATTACTTATCCTATACTGATCCTGAGTTACATCCTGTATTATACTCCAGAGCTGTACTCACTATTCTGCTGGTGGAATCACTGTGCACATATATTACATTACTTATCCTGTACTGATCCTGAGTTATATCCTGTATTATACTCCAGAGCTGCACTCACTATTCTGCTGGTGGAGTCACTGTGTACATACATTACATTACTTATCCTGTACTGATGCTGAGTTATATCCTGTATTATACTCCAGAGCTGCACACACTATTCTGCTGGTGAAGTCACTGTGTACATACATTACATTACTTATCCTGTACTGATCCTGAGTTACATCCTGTATTATACTCCAGAGCTGCACTCACTGTTCTAAAGGCTTCAGAGCTGAGCTCTCTAGCATTTCCTGTTTAGGTATGTTCACACTGCCTATTTTTAGCCGTTTTTTGGGCTGTAAACGCCCCGAAAAACGGCTGAAAATACGGGGCTTAACGCCTCCAAACATCTGCTCATCGATTTCAATGGGAAAAACTGTTTCATTCCCATGGGGCGTTTTTACGTGCCATTTGTAAAAAAAGAAGTGCATGGCCCTTTTTTGAGCTGTTTTTCATTGACTCAATAGAAACTGCTCCAAAAAACGGCTGTAAAAAACGCAGCAAAAAAGTTGCTTTAAAAACGGCTGAAAATCAGTGGCTGTTTTCACTTGACTACAGCTCCGTATTTTACAGCCATTTTTTGTTCAGCGTGTGAACGTGGCCTTTAAGTGCCTACAGAGTGTCGCTCTGCTGATTTTGCATTTTGGGAAGTGTTGTCTTGACTTCCATGCACTGTGACTGTAATCCGATGTAGGAAAAAATGAACTGCTCCTTTGTGTTATAGCAGCTTAGCCAGTCTGTTAGGTCTGTGTCTGACAAGCTTGCTGACTGTTTCCAATGACAGCCAGCAGAATAGTGAGTGCAGCTCTGGAGTATAATACAGGATGTAACTCAGGATCAGTACAGGATAAGTAATGTAATGTATGTACACAGTGACTCCACCAGCAGAATAGTGAGTGCAGCTCTGGAGTATAATACAGGATGTAACTCAGGATCAGTACAGGATAAGTAATGTAATGTATGTACACAGTGACTCCACCAGCAGAATAGTGAGTGCAGCTCTGGAGTATAATACAGGATGTAACTCAGGATCAGTACAGGATAAGTAATGTAATGTATGTACACAGTGACTCCACCAGCAGAATAGTGAGTGCAGCTCTGGAGTATAATACAGGCTGTTACTAAGGAAAAGTAATACAATGCACAATTCAAATTTTGTTCTGCGAGACTTTCTTTGCTTTTAAGAAGTCATTGGAAATGTTGTTGTTCTGGTTTAGTTTTCTGTAGTTCCCATTAACTTTGAGAGTCTCTTATGCAGTGTTATCTGCTCCAGACGTATTTTGCACAGTGGTTTGACAAAAACTCGTCAAAACACTCGTCGAGGCGTTTTTTTTTTCCTCTTTCTGACTGATTGAAATGGGGTTTTGGAGGCGGAAACCGCCTCAAGATGGGTCATGACGCTTCTTTTTACCGCGACGCGGGTTTTTTACTCGCGGTAAAAAAACTCGTCCAACTCCCATTGAAATCAATGGGAGGCATTTTCGGGCGGTTTTTGACGAGTTTTGCGGCGCGGGTTCTGCGTCAAAAAACTCCGTGTGAACAGGGCCTAAGGGTATATTCACACACACTATTTACGGACGTAATTCAGGCGTCGTTGCCCCGAATTACGTCCGAAATAGCGGCTCCAAAGCATCGGCAAACATCTGCCCATTCATTTGAATGGGTCTTACGATGTTTTGTGCAGACGGTCATTTTTTTTACACCCCGCTGTCAAAAGGCGGGGCGTAAAAAAGACGCCCGTGTCAAAGTGCCTGTCACTACTTCAGACGTAAATGGAGCCGTTTTCCATGGACAACCAGCTCCATTTAACGTCCGTAATGGACGCAGCGAAAGACGCCTGCACATGCCATTACGGCTGAAATTACGGAGCTGTCTTCTCCTGAAAACAGCCCTGTAATTTCAGCCGTTACGGACGCTGCCGTGTGAACGTACCCTAAAACATTAAGAGGACCATTCAGGGACCTTTTTCTACCAGACCCTTGAGTTCTAGGCTATTTTTATATTTTGGGATCAGCGCCTCTCCATTTACTGCTGCTTGTTCCGAGGTCTGCTCTACCTGCACATGATCTGTCGTCTTAGTACCTGAGTCTATCAATATTTGCACATTGTTCCATCCTTAATGAGACCTCATGAAATAATCAGTGACTGCTCGGTTACGTGGCGGCCGGCGATCTGCTGCGACTGGTTGTAGGATTTCAAGGCTATTTACTATTTATTAAGGTTGGGTTCTCACAGTGCAGAATTTGCATGCGTTTTGTTTTTTAGCCAAAAACCAGGAACGGAACAGGAGAAATGTATAAAGTAAGGCCATAAGGAGCGGCCCTGACACGGTCGCAACATGGCCAACAACCGCACCGGCACCATGTTCGGCGCGGCTGTCAAATACCGTGTTATTGCAGGTAAAACGTCCCCGGCGTAAAAAAAACGTCCCGTCGGAACAGAACACCGTATTTCCAATTGAAATCAATGGGCAGATGTTTGTAGGCGTTCTGCTTCTGATTTTTTTCAGCCGTTTTTTTTTGGGACGTTTACGGCTCGAAAAACATCTGAAAACACTGCGTGTGCACATACCCTCAATGTTCACTGATGCCCTGCTGGTTTCTGCAGCCACCACCAGGGGGAGCTTATGAGTTATATGGTTTTCAATACAATGTATACTGTATTATGTATACAGTGAGCTCCCCCTGGTGGTGGCTGCAGTCAGGAATAATTAGAATTTTAATTCTATGGCTATGCAGAGGGTTTGTTGTGTATCCGAAAAACAGATCTGAATGTTGGACTTAAAAACGAGATGGACGTTCACACTAAAAATCAGACGGCCGTCCCGCCTAGTACTGTATTTCACGTTCTGTGGGTGTTAATTCTCCCAGCATGCACTTGCTGATTATATAACTTCCTGGTATCACATTTGTGTTGCTTGAATGTGTAATATAAAGCCGTTCTCTACAGATCTGGCCGCCATGACACTGAGCCACTGGTTAATTAACCCCCGCCCACATAACGGCCTCCTCCAGTGTCCATAAAAGCCGATCTTCAGCTATTTGACAATTTCTTCTCCATTCACATCCAAACCGTGGTCAAGGCACCATTTCTTGTTACTTGCAGATTGTTCTTATTCGCGATCGTTAAACTGAATATTTACATGTTTGAAGTTTCCAAACCTAAGGATACTTTACTAGTATTTATAAATATAATACTCCAGTCACATCCAGATCTGCGTTTATGCTTCTGTGGGCTATCCCTCGCAAACAGGCAAGTTAATCTACATTCCGCAGTAATGTAACTGTTGTTTGAGCTCCCACAATGCACTAGAGTAATCTGAATGCAGCTTTGGATGTGAATGGAGTAAAATATTTTTGAAATATAGTACATGGTTTCTTGCGAGAGCTGTATCCATGATTCATACTTGCATGATGTCTCCTGACTTCTATGGGGGAGATGCTTTTGATCAGTGCTAAGCAACCTGTGGCTTCCCTGCTGACAGTGCATGCTGGGAGTTGTAGTCTCCCAGCAGCTGGAGCTTGCAGATTATTGCTCTTTATAAAGGTATTTGGGCTTTTCTATAATCCACAAATACCAAGTGGATTCTAATAGGTTTATAATTTATGGCAAGGAGGGCGGGGGGTCCATTTATTATAATAAACTGCCAAGAGTAGACGTGGAGGGGTCTGGCCGTGGTCTCGGCAGTGAAATGGTCCTGCGGAAATATGCGGCAGATAAGCTGATCAGGGAGGTTTGTGGAGCCAGAGTCCAATGTGTCAGGTCTAGAGCTTTGTTTGGTGTAAATGAGCCGTGTCCCTGGATAACACTGCCTGGCCTGGACACTCCCGATCCCTACAGGGAGTTCATTGTTAGATAGGTGAAGCATGGGGGGGGGGTTGTACCCCCAATTATTCTCCCTTCATGTGTATGAATAGTCTCTTGGCCTTGAGGTAAACTCTCTTTTTGTTTTTTCAGTTCATATCCCCATATAATCCTCTTTATGTATCTAGTCCAAAATATACCTAGATCTTCTCCAATCACATTCAAAGCTGCATTTAAGATCCTGTGGCGGATCTGTGCAGTGCTTTTATTGGCTTGCTGTAAAGGCTGCGACTTGCCACACTGTAGACGGATTTCTAGTAGAACTCTGGAGAATTGTGAATGCAGCTCTGGATGTGACTGGAGTATAATTGAATGTGTGTGTGTGTGTGGTATGTTTTTTTTTTTTTTGTTTTTTTTAAAATTTAGACGTAATCAACATATTATATAATTGATGTTCTAGTCTGAGCTAGATGCAGCAGCACTAGAGGCTCGAGCCGCCTGTCCTGAAAAGCTAACCAAACCATCCAAGGGTCAAGCAGAGGGGTGAATGAACTCTGATTGGCTACTGGTAGAGTTGATTTACTGCATGGAAAATATTGAAACTAACGCTTTGTATCTCCAGGGACGGGATCCAGCATCTTCTCGACCGTGCACGATCTGCTTTCCAGCCCCTGGTTGTCCAAATCTCGAGTGGAACGACATCTTCAGATCATCTCCGTGTTACAATGGGTCGTCAGCTTCCTTGTGATGGGTAAGATCTCCACGCTCCGCTACAGCCCCACGCGTGCATTACGCACCAGCACAAGTGTCCTTGCTTTATGGCAGATGCTGCAAAGCTGCATGGGGATGATGGGTTATAAGTCTTCTGATCACATACCTGCTCTGTGTATATAACAGGGGTGGCCTGCACCATTATCCTCCTCTACATCTTCTGCACGGACTGCTGGCTCATCGCTGCTTTGTATCTGGCCTGGCTGGTATTTGACTGGAATACACCCAATAAAGGTGAGATTTATACAAACGTCCCAAAAAAATGTGAGGCCGGGTTCCCATGCAGCAGCCTAATGATGCATGTAAAGCAATGGCGGATATATGACTGTGCACTGCTGATAATAGATTGGTATAGGGGAGCGCCGTTTTCTTGGCTTGATAAATGTTGTTATAATTCTGGCCTCCTGCAGCCACCACTAGGGGGAGCTCACTACTTCTGGATTTATACAGCTAGTAAGGAGCTTTATAAACCTGTATGCAGAGAGCTCCCTCTAGTGGCAGCTGCAGGTAGCCGCTATGATCATGTCACGCAAGCAGGGTAAGCAATTCCTTGCCAGGCCTCCTCCCACATGGGGCCCCATACTAGTCTGGGCCCTTCCCATTAGTGGACAAACTTTTATAGTCTCCTCTTCAAGAGGCTGAAAACTGCAACCGGTGGAGGGCTCGTTGCAAAATAGCTCTTCTACGTTGTCAGTTGGATATGGTTTTCAGCCTCTTGATGGAGATCAGTTTCTATTCACTGACAGGGGTCTTAAATGTTGTGGTATGGAATTCTTCCATGGACTCTGCCATATACTGTAGTCTGTAACGCACTGGGTGTCAATCTTATATCCTATTCATTAACATGAAATTAAACCTTCACAGGTGGCAGGCGATCCACGTGGGTGAGGAACTGGACAATGTGGCGCTACTTCAGGGACTACTTTCCTGTACGGGTGAGTTCATCTGTGGACTGTATAGATGAAGCGCTGTGATGTCATGGTTTTCGTTCTGTGACTTGATATCCTCGTGGACTTTGTACGTTGTTGTGACCGCAGCGTCGCTCTTGTGATGGGGCAGGAAGTGTGCGCCAGGCCAGATCTTGTAGAGAAGTGGGGGGGGGGATTGTGCCCATCACACCTGGTACAGAGCAGTGCCCCTCCCCTCGGGTGACTAATGACCCTGGCCATCTTGGCGGTAAACTGTTACGATCTGGCGTTCTGTATGATTTATTTCAACTTGAAAGCTTATATGGCCGGGGTAGCATGTGACCCCCCCAGAACTACCACTTCTTGTAAGAGCAGTCACACTATGGAACTCTCTGCCACAGGATATTGTCATTCATTCTCGTCCAGACAGCCCCTGTTCATATGTCCGATCCTACAGGGGACCCTCTAGGATAGGGAATACAGGGGGTACCCCACTGAGCCAGAACAGATCGGCTCTCACTATGGCGGACCCGCGACGAACCTATATTACATCAATGTCTGCTGAGTATTACAAACCCCATACTCCTGCATGGGAAATGTCTGGTCGCAGCGCAGCTTCCTCGGACAAAATTAGCAGTGTGGAGTGGATGTTGGGACCTGGACCCGTGGCGGTCAACTGATTGCCATGCCGACTGCCCTATTTATAGACTGTGGCAAAGGCGGCGTAAAAAGCCAAAGGTTCGACTTTTTGGCCTTTTTACGACTCTTCTATGCCAGAAAACTAGCATAGAAGGGCTGATAAATTCCCCCCCCCCCCCCTTATGTATTTTTATAACCAATTCAGCTCTGCTACATCTGACCCAGAACGACCCCCATGTATAACTTATCCTAACATTGGCGGGTCAATCTTGTAAGATGAATGCCAAATTCAGTTGGGTGATCATCCATCGTGACCACCTCCTCGTCCACCCCATGGTTAGTTATAGGGGGTGCTTATAAGACGCCCCTGATGACCCTTCGATGACTTGGTGTGACTCTGAGGACACCGGGACTTTGTTTATTAGGACTTTGGCTGTGAATAAATTCCCAGGCCGAGTCTTATCAGGGATAATTACGACATTGAGCTTTGTCATGGCGGCTGATATGACTCTAAAGATGCTGAATACAAGGAGCTGATGAGCCTTGATGGCCTCTGGTCACCGCTGATTCACGTGCCCGTATAGTAAGCGCCAGGCGTCAGGTGCCAGCCGCTGCCAAGAACGTTCAGACTTGAGTAAATGGCGACTTCTGGGCTGGCCTGACCACGTCTTGTATTTCTTTTCCAGCTTGTCAAAACTCACAACCTGCTTCCCAGCCGCAACTACATCTTTGGCTACCACCCGCATGGCATCATGTGTCTAGGGGGATTCTGCAACTTTGGTACGGAAGCCACCGGTGTCTCCAAAAAGTTCCCTGGTATCAAGCCGTACCTCGCCACGTTGGCTGGGAACTTCAAGATGCCCGTCCTGAGGGATTACTTAATGTCTGGAGGTAAGTTCTGCCCTCTGAAGACCAACATCTGAATAACATTAATTGGGCCTCATTTATCAAAACGGACAGTAAAAATGGCCTTGTTGCCCATAGCAACCAATCAGAGCTCAGCTTTCATTTCCTAAACTGCGCTGGAAAAATGAAAGCTTGTCTATGATTGGTTGCTATGGGCAACAAAGACTGTCTTGATATGAGGCCCATTGTCCAGTCACTAACTGAATTTAGACTGAGTCAGCAGAACGTGGGGTGTTTATTGCGTTGGATTCAGGCCTTTCATTGGCTGGTCTCAAGAGGGTGTTCGACTTGGATGAAGGTCCTAAATGAGCCCCCCCCCCCCCCATTGTTAGCCAAAGTAGCTACAAAGAGCGTCCCTCTCTGGAGGACCCGCTGCATCTGTGAATTACCCAAACTGCCCATTAGTTTCTGTAGCAACTGTAATGCTTAATCTCTCCTGTGGTGGTGCTGCAGGGGAATTGAACACTTGTTGCTGGGTTCGCCCATAGGTCGCTGCTGATCAACTGGGGGTCTAGGCTGCAGGACACCCTGCTTATTGTTGAGGGACCCTCCTAACACCAAGGAAGACCTCCCTGTAAAATGCTAAATTGTAAATATAAGTTATTAAAGGGTTTGTCCAGCATTAGACCTTTTTATTCTTATCCACCAGAAACAGTGCCACTCTTGTCCACAGGCTGAGTTTGGTACTGCAGCTCAACTTTGTCACATTAAGTTAAAATAGAAATACAATTTATTCCTGGCCAACCCCCTTAAATGCTGCAATACCTGACACAGCCTGTGGACAAGAGTGGCGCTGTTTCTGGGGAAAAATAGCCTCCCATTCTAAACCTAGACAATCCCTTTAAGGCTTAGTTCACATCTGCGTCAGGGTTCTGTTCATGGGTTTCGTCTGAGCTTTCAGTCAGGGGAATCATAGGTTTCCGTTGGCATCACCATTGATTTCTATGGTGACGGCTCCGGTGCAAATGGTTTCCGTCTGTCAGGGTTGTGTAAGGGGGCCATCATTTTAACGGAATGAATAGCGGTCGACTACGGTATTGATTCCCTCAAAACGACGGAGCCCTTAAACAACGGTGACAAACGTAAACCATTTCCACCGGATCCGTCACCATAGAAATCAATGATGATGCCAACGGAAAGCTATGGTTTCAGTTTTGACTCCGTTCATGTGTTCCCCTGACGGAAAGCTCCGACTGAACACATGAATGGCGCCCTGACGCAGATGTGAACGAAGCCTTAGTCGCCCTTCAGTTCATTTTTATTTCGTACTTTCGTGTTTTATATCTGTTTCTGGGAAAGCTGGGTGAAAATCATGCTTTCTTGTGATCCTGAATGGCAAATTGCTGTTTTCAGGAGATCCTTCTAACAAAAAGGGATGTCCAAATTGCACAACACCTTTCAATCTCTTTCCTATGCCGCCGACGGTACCTGTAAAACAGTTGCTGAGAATTTTGATCCAGGATTTTTGGAATCTCGGACATTGTCATAATATAATATTGGGGACTTGTATTCTAAGCAACTTCCTATTGGACTGACCCACAAAATGTCCAGGATTCCGGTTGTTTTTTTTAGTTTTTTTTTTTTTTTTCCAGAAACAGTGCCACTTACGTCCGCAGGCTGTGCCGGGTATTGCAGCATTTATGTGAATGAGGCTGAGCTGCAGACAGTCTTTACACAAGAGTAGCCCTGTTTTGGGAGGGGGTAGACAGATTTTTAACCTAGTTTTAAGTTGGAATTGGAGCCATTATTGTCACCTTGTTGACTAGTCCCGCAGCAGGTGACCTCTGCGTCCGGTTTCCTGTGTCCTCTGGCTGACCACTGGCCGCCTCATGAAAATAAAGCGTTTAACATAACAGACTAAAATAGCCGACCGTTAACTTTCCACCCGTGGCTTTATTCCAATTTTTTTTTCAGCGTTGGTTGCGGCGTCTTGCCAGACTTTGTTGCGTCGTTCTTCTGGTTGACGATTAGATCCTGACCGTTCTCTCATGACCTTGGATCAGTCACAGAACAGAGTGCTGATTGATCACAATATCCAAAATGCAAATTCAGATTTAATCAATTCATTTTATTTCGTTTGTGGTTAGAATTCATGTCCAGCAAATCTGAATGGGGAGGGGGAGAATGTGGCGGGGGGTTACTGGGGCCGGAAAAGTTACTCCATAGTAATCCACCTGCAGTGGTAACTTATTCCCAGCAATTCTGTAAATATAATAATAAAGCGGAGCTCACTACTGCCCCCTGGAGCTAACATGTATGTTCAGATGAACTGGTCATTCTGGCGCTACGGTAATACTGCGGCTATTGTCAGGAGAGCATTAATGGCAGCCGTGTGTCCCGCTATGTATCCCTCCCCGTACCGATCATACCTAATGGAATAATGTTACTTTATATTCACAGGAATCTGCCCCGTAAACCGCGACACTATAGACTATATCCTCTCCAAAAATGGTACTGGAAACGCTGTGGTGATAGTGGTTGGAGGTGCAGCAGAGTCCTTGGACTGTCGACCGGGTAAAAACTCAGTGACCCTAAAGCAGAGAAAAGGATTTGTGAAGATTGCGTTACAGCATGGGTAAGGGGAGGAATAACTCATCACCGTCATTCACAGCAATGATCTTGTATATAGGGGCAGTATTATAGTAGTTATATTCTTGTATATAGGGGCAGTATTATAGTAGTTATATTCTTGTATATAGGGGCAGTATTATAGTAGTTATATTCTTGTATATAGGGGCAGTATTATAGTAGTAATATTCTTGTATATAGAGGCAGTATTATAGTAGTTATATTCTTGTATATAGGGGGCAGTATTATAGTAGTTATATTCTTGTATATAGGAGCAGTATTATAGTAGTTATATTCTTGTATATAGGGGCAGTATTATAGTAGTTATATTCTTGTATATAGGAGCAGTATTATAGTAGTTATATTCTTGTATATAGGGGCAGTATTATAGTAGTTATATTCTTGTATATAGGAGCAGTATTATAGTAGTTATATTCCTGTATACAGGGAGCAGTATTATAGTAGTTATATTCCTGTATATAGGGGACAGTATTCTAGTAGTTATAGTCTTGTATATATGAGTAGTATTATAGTAGTTATATTCTTGTATACAGGGGGCAGTATTATAGTAGTTATATTCTTGTATATAGGGGGCAGTATTATAGTAGTTATATTCTTGTATATAGGGGGCAGTATTATAGTAGTTATATTCTTGTATATAGGGGCAGTATTATAGTAGTTATATTCTTGTATATAGGGGCAGTATTATAGTAGTTATATTCTTGTATATAGGGGCAGTATTATAGTAGTAATATTCTTGTATATAGAGGCAGTATTATAGTAGTTATATTCTTGTATATAGGGGGCAGTATTATAGTAGTTATATTCTTGTATATAGGAGCAGTATTATAGTAGTTATATTCTTGTATATAGGGGCAGTATTATAGTAGTTATATTCTTGTATATAGGAGCAGTATTATAGTAGTTATATTCTTGTATATAGGGGCAGTATTATAGTAGTTATATTCTTGTATATAGGAGCAGTATTATAGTAGTTATATTCCTGTATACAGGGAGCAGTATTATAGTAGTTATATTCTTGTACATAGGAGGCAGTATTATAGTAGTTATATTCTTGTATATAGGAGCAGTATTATAGTAGTTCTTGTATATAGGAGCAGTATTATAGTAGTTATATTCTTGTATATAGGGGCAGTATTATAGTAGTTATATTCTTGTATATAGGAGGCAGTATTATAGTAGTTATATTCTTGTACATAGGAGCAGTATTATATTAGTTATATTCTTGTATATAGAGGGCAGTATTATAGTAGTTATATTCTTGTATATAGGAGCAGTATTATAGTAGTTATATTCTTGTATATAGGGGGCAGTATTATAGTGTTATATTATTGTATATAGGAGGCAGTATTATAGTAGTTATATTCTTGTATATAGAGGGCAGTATTATAGTAGTTATATTCTTGTATATAGGAGCAGTATTATAGTAGTTATATTCTTGTATATAGGAGGCAGTATTATAAGTTATATTCTTGTATATAGGGGGCAGTATTATAGTAGTTATATTCTTGTATATAGGGGCAGTATTATAGTAGTTATATTCTTGTATATAGGAGCAGTATTATAGTAGTTATATTCTTGTATATAGGTGCAGTATATAGTAGTTATATTCTTGTATATAGGGGACAGTATTATAGTAATTATATTCTGGTATATAGGAGGCAGTATTATAGTAATTATATTCTTATATATAGGGGCAGTATTATAGTAGTTATATTCTTGTATATAGGGAGAAGTATTATAGTAGTTATATTCTTGTATATAGGGTGCAGTATTATAGTAGTTATATTCTGGTATATAGGAGGCAGTATTATAGTAATTATATTCTTATATATAGGGGCAGTATTCTAGTAGTTATATTCTTGTATATAGGGAGAAGTATTATAGTAGTTATATTCTTGTATATAGGGGGCAGTATTATATTAGTTATATTCTTGTATGCAGGAGCAGTATTATAGTAGTTATATTCTTGTACATAGGGAGCAGTATTATAGTAGTTATATTCTTGTATATAGGGGGCAGTATTATAGTCGTTATATTCTTGTATATAGGGGCAGTATTATAGTAGTTATATTCTTGTATATAGGGGCAGTATTATAGTAGTTATATTCTTGTATATAGGGAGCAGTATTATAGTAGTTATATTCTTGTATATAGGGGCAGTATTATAGTAGTTATATTCTTGTATATAGGGAGCAGTATTATAGTAGTTATATTCTTGTATATAGGGGCAGTATTATAGTAGTTATATTCTTGTATATAGGGGCAGTATTATAGTAGTTATATTCTTGTATATAGGGGCAGTATTATAGTAGTTATATTCTTGTATATAGGGGCAGTATTATAGTAGTTATATTCTTGTATATAGGGAGCAGTATTATAGTAGTTATATTCCTGTATATAGGGGACAGTATTCTAGTAGTTATAGTCTTGTATATATGAGTAGTATTATAGTAGTTATATTCTTGTATACAGGGGGCAGTATTATAGTAGTTATATTCTTGTATATAGGGGGCAGTATTATAGTAGTTATATTCTTGGCAGTTTTCATTATAGAATAAAAATCTTAATTATCCTATGTCTGTGGCCCTTTAGCTATGTGAAACAACTGCTGTCAGGACATGCTGGGAGTCCTAGTTTCACAGCAGTTGGTGGACCACAGGTTGAAGACCATAACTCTGGCATCCTCCAAAATGTTGGTGAGATTGTAATGTATGTATTTTTATAGGGCCGACCTCGTCCCAGTCTATTCCTTCGGGGAGAATGAGGCTTACAAGCAAATTGTGTTCGAAGAAGGATCTTGGGGTCGATGGATACAAAGAAAATTCCAGAAATATGTTGGATTTGCCCCATGTGTCTTCCATGGTTGTGGGTTTTTCTCCACCGACAGCTGGGGCTTGGTGCCGTATCCCAATCCCATCACCACTGTGGGTGAGTAATACATCGTATCTATAGATAACTTCTTACTGTATTTAAACGAGTGTATTACATTGGTGGATATGAGCGGCCTCTTAGCTGCACAATTCAGTATATAATAATTGCTACTGTCCATTAACGCCCATGATCCCAAGGTTGACCAGGGGTGAGCAGATGTTTTTGGCACACACGTTTTGTCTTGTCGGCTTTAGGTATGATGTGGCATTATGCATTGCACTGTTCTGTATTTAAGTATCATGAACCCCAACATACCTGAGTGACCCTAAGATTCTGTGTGCCAGCCTTATATGCCACCCATTACAGCCACCATTGGCAACAGATGTTCTGACTGACCACAGATGTTGCTCTTAACCTTCCTGGTCCTCCTTCTAGGGAACGTTCTGATCCTTCCAAGTTTCCCTAAAGATTCAACGGGTCTACATGGGAGTAATATTTAATGGGAATGGCCGCTAGTCGTTACGATCTACTGGTCATTGATTAACCGGTAGATCATGATAGGCTTAAAGGTCTGTCATGGGTGGCCATAACTCAAAGTCTACAATTCTCCAACCATGATGAAGTAATAATATATACATCTTTCCCCTCCAGTTGGAGAACCCATCACTGTCCCTAAAATGGAACAGCCGAGCCAGAAGGATGTGGACCTCTACCACGGCATGTACCTGACCACCTTGCAGAAGCTCTTTGACAATTACAAAACCAAGTTTGGATTGTCTGAGGCCGATGTGTTGGAAATCAACTAAAGCCGCTGATAACTACCAACTGGACAATGTTTTATTGGGAAGCGCTTATCTTGAATCCAACGACCAGCTGTTCCTGAGTCATCTAGATGAGCTTGGTCAATGACAGAGCTCTAATGTGTTGTCGTTTTTAGACCTTCACCTGATTCTCGTTTCCTGGTGACGACTCCATCTGCTCCTATGACTTATCTCGGCACTTACTGTTGCAGTCATTTATACATGATGGATGGTTTTCGAGCAACTGGTGTACGTGAACGGTCTATCTGAAGACCTCCTGGCCTTTTGAGTACCCTTATCTACTGTACTACCCAATAAGCGGCTCTGGCTATCAAGAAGACCTAGACATTTGGTCACGTCCGGAGATATCCACTGCTGTGCGTTTCCATTGGGAAGCAAGACGTCCGATAACTTAAGACTGTCCTCTAATACCTAAGCTCCAGTCACACCTGTTGGAGAAGGTCCATCATGGTAGAACCAGAGAGGTGGTTGACCGATGGGCATCTTGCCACATGTGACCAATCTGTATACTGTGTGCATAGGGTATTTCCTACCAATAGAGGTTGTGTCCACTATTCCTTTCAGTATTGTGTTTTATGTGCCCAACTCTAGAACTTCAATTTTCCTGTTAAAATTAAATAACCGTTCAATAGAAAAGACCTTCTGCCCAACGCAGACTTTAGTACCCAGTGGTAGAGCCTCAGCTGAAGTCTTCTGTGGACGGACTTTGTTGCCCTACAGTTTTTGCCATGGCCGCTTGATCAGGTTAACATCTCAAATTTAGTGACCTCACCATATGCATAGTGATATCACTCGAACCAGACCCAGGAGACCAAGGCAAGTTCTGCTTGGACACCATACGAGGCTCATTGAATGGGTTTACTTTACAAGGAAGCTAAAGGATGAGACTAAAATAATTTTTGATTCTACAATATGTTTGCCAAAAATGGACATATGGGAGGGGGGGGCACATCCCGGTGCTAGTACACCCTACTCCATCCTAGCATGGGTTAATCAACCTTCCCTTTCGGTCCCTCGTGGGAGGGGTCACACCACCCTTCTAAGGCAGTTTCTCCCTCCGTTCAGGTGCCTCTAAAGGGAATACCAAATCACAACCCCCAGGTAAAGGGGCCAACCAAAACTTGGGACCCTCTGAGTCCTACAACCTTGACCGGTTCCACCTGTATCTATAATGCCATCACTCTTCAGGTTATTGGGTTGAAAAAGCCTGGTAGTAATTGGTGAGTACCAGTTGACGAATCACAGCGCAAGGAAGAGGGTATGGCTGTTCCGGAGTGTAAAGGGGCTCGGCCAGTTACACGGTCGGAGTAAAGTTTTATTTTTGGGACTAATCAATCGGATGCCGATTGTCAATTTGCTGCTTTAGGTAGAGCAGCCCAAAGTGGGAGTGCTTTACGGTATTATATTTCAGGTCCAATTGCCTGCAGATATTCTCCTTTTGACAGGACCATTTGGGAACTGAAAATGTATTTGGTCTGTAAAATGGCTGGGTGGTTACCCTATGGGCGCCATTAGTGCTCTTTGGAGAAGATGGTCTCTTCCAAGTCAAGGCCATGTACATTTTTGTTTTTAGAGTGCAAAATGCTTAAATACCCACGTTGTCTGCCTTTTTGGTTAACTCTTTACCCTTCACGTCTAAGCTCTTGCTATAACTGGCGCAGGTAGTTTTATTTATCTTTAGTGATCTAAGTTGGCACGTACTAAACCTCGTCTCTCAGCACAAGGAGTTGTTTAGCAACTCCCTTTTTCTCATCGCACAAGCAATGCAAGTAGGTAGTAAACCCCTAGTTTTTTGGGGGGTAAAAACCAAATATAATATATATATATTTTTAATACATAACTGTCCAGGTTCACACTAGCCCAAATCTAACCTGCACTTTTTTAGCCCATTGGAGTGGCATGACTGAATAATGAATCAGTGATCCCTCAATAGGGCAGTAATCGCCAACCAAATGCACCCCCAGCTGTTGCAAAACTACAACTCCCAGCATGCACTGACTGATGTAGTTTTGCAATAGCCGTGGAGCCACTGGACCCAATACTTTCCGAAGCATTTTCAGATTCTTTTTCATGAAGGACAGAAAACTGAATTGCGTTGTTGCACCGTTCCGATGCCCTAAAAGAGCATACACCGTTTTGGCGTCCGTGTGGACCCAGCCGTAACCATTTCCTGCCCACCATTCAGCTGAAAGAATGTCTTTGTTAGCAATGGAATTGTAATCGGTTTATATGTAAATGTTGTGGAGGACTCTTATTATGAAGTGCAATTTTTTTTTTTTTTTTTTTTTTTTTTACCGTCCAACTTTTTTTTTTTTTTTTTTTCAATGATTGACGTTCTGTGATGTTTATAGAGTTCCTCGTCCAAGCGGATCCGGTGATCTATGGCTGTCGGACACATTTGTAATTATTTAACGTGCCTTGATCTGTTCTAGACTGTAGTATTTTATAACCTACTTTCGGGTCGGCTTGCTGCAATATAGGCCTCACTTATTTTATTTTTGTACAAGTCAATGTAAATAAATATATGATCATACGACTCCTAGACCTTTCTTGGATTGTGTATGGGACCCTTGTTTGCAGTGGAGTGAGAGGTCAGGCAATCAGCTGGTGCCCATGGACCAGGCAGCTAAAGGGGCGGAGGAGATCAACCCCCCCCCCCCCCCCATCACGTTGGACCCCCCCAGACAAGGACCTGCCTTGAAGTCGATCTCTAGTGTATTTTAGCACTCAGGTGGTGGAGTGGCCATACAAGTGGCTGTGACACGCCTTTAAAGGGTAACTAAACTCATAAAAAAAAAAATTGGGCATGTCCGTTTTGATCTGTTGGGATTCGAGCACTGGGACCCTCGCCGATCTCTAAAACAAAGCGGCAGAAGTGCTCGGATGAGCGTTGTGCAGCGTCGTTCCTGATCGGCTTTCCTCGGATTGGTGGATGGGCTCAATAGACAGTCTGAGTCCGTTCACCACTCGCTTGGCTTTCCGAGGAAAGCGGATGAGAAACTTAGCGGCACAGCGCTCATCCAAGCACTTCTGCTGCTTCGTTTTAGTGATTGGTTCGGGTCTCAGTGTTTGGGCCCCCACTGATCCAAACTTCTGTCATGTCACTTACATGTGTCTAAAGTGTAACCAAACTTCAGTTTCGGCAATTTTCTGGATCTGTTCATAGCGTGCTTTAAGATCTCTGCTTGCTGTCATTCAATAGGAACCTTCAAATGTGTTTTTTTTTTTTTTTTTAAATAAACCTTTTCCTGGTCGTGTGATGGACACCGCTGCACAGCTCGTTACAAGGCTCCGCTCTGATAACTGTACTGTAACGAGCTGTGTCCATCACGTTACCTTGTCAGGCTTTTAATTACAAGAAACACTGAGGGTTCCTAATTCATGACTGCAAGCAGAGATCTTAATACTCTTGTCACATAAAAAGCTGCATTCTTTTCAAATAGTAGGTGCCCCAGAACAGAGAGCTGACCTCTACCTGGCTATAAGATGGGGGGGGGGGGGGGTGTCTATCAGGGCCCCCTCCCCATCTACTTGGGCCTGAAGCCACTGATTTTCAAAAAATAAATAATATCTCAGGGGAGTAACTAGGAAAGACTGGGCCCAATAGCAAACTCTTGGCCAGGCCCCCCCCCCCCCGGGTGCCACAAGCAGCCCCCCTTATAAATAGTGCCCCCTGTAGAATGTGCCATACAGCCCCCCTGTAGACAGTGCTATATAGACCATGTAACACCCCATTTGTAGATAGCGCCCCCACCTCGTAGCTAGTGCCATACAGCTCCCACCGTATATAGCGCTGTACAGCTCCCACCCTATATAGCGCTGTACAGCTCCCACCCTATATAGCGCTGTACAGCTCCCACCCTATATAGCGCTGTACAGCTCCCACCCTATATAGCGCTGTACAGCTCCCACCCTATATAGCGCTGTACAGCTCCCACCCTATATAGCGCTGTACAGCTCCCACCCTATATAGCGCTGTACAGCTCCCACCCTATATAGCGCTGTACAGCTCCCACCCCCTTGTGTATAGCGCCACAAGGCAATGGTGTATCCGAGAAAGTTGTATCAGCCAGGGGGATGTCACTCAAGCATGGAAAGGTGGGTTTGGAGGCAGGACTATGTGACTCTCCAGGATAGCGGCAGCGCCCCATGACCCTCTAATGAGTAATTAGCATATATAGCGTGCACCGTTTTAAAAGTGGATTTTAAGGATTTTGCTGCATCTGAAAAAACATACAGGGGAATGTTTGGAAATATTGTCAGGTCATGTATTACTGCATGGTGGAGGTTCAAGGGGTTAAAACTACCTGACAGACTCCCATTAAATATACAATGAATTGAGAAAAATTTCATCTGCCCTGCAATTTTGTTATTATAAATAAATATATCCTATATATTTCCAGATCCAGAACCAAGCTCTGACATATATACAGCACCAGAACCAAGCTTAGTACATATATACAGCACCAGAACCAAGCTCAGTATATATATATATATAGCACTAGAACCAAGCCCATACATAAATACAGCACCAGAACAAAGCTCAGTACATATATACAGCAATATAACCAAGATCATACATATATACAACACCAGAACAAAGCTCAGAACATATATACAGCACCAGAACAGAGCTCAGTACATATATACAGCACCAGAACCAAGCTCAGTACATATATATAGCACTAGAACCAAGCCCATACATAAATACAGCACCAGAGCATACCTCAGTACATAAATACAGCACCAGAACCAAGCCAAATACATATATATAGTACCAGAACAAAGCTCAGTACATAAATACAGCACCAGAACAGAGCTCAGTACATATATACAGCACCAGAACCAAGCTCAGTACATATATATATATAGCACTAGAACCAAGCCCATACATAAATACAGCACCAGAGCATACCTCAGTACATAAATACAGCACCAGAACCAAGCCAAATACATATATACAGTACCACAACAAAGCTCAGTACATATATACAGCACTAGAACAAATACAGCTCAATTTAGTGCAACCCCTGCTGTATAGGTTTGTACGATGTAAAACTACAGCTCCCAGCATGGCCCGAACAGTGGTGAGGATATGCTGGGAGATGCTGTTTCACAAAAAAAATATCATAATCATCTCACTGCAGATCATACAGTGATTCCAATACTGATTAGAGGCAGAATAAACATTTACATTATGTGACTCACCGGTGACGTCTCAGATTCTAGTTCTTTTATTCTCCCTCCGGTCCAGACCTCTATGATGGATTTCTCCCGGCCATGACCCATTTCTGCAGTTTTCCGCTCAGATGTTTTCAGCTTCTCACTTTTTTAAAAACATTTCTGCACCTATTAACAAAGTTAAAACTCTCAACATCTCTAAATATAATAAAGCACCATACACTGCACCACTAACTATAATAGCGCCATACACTGTGTCACACACACACACACACACACACACACACACACGTGCCCCCTGTAGATAGTGCCCCCATAGTGACCTACATAGAAGCCCTGTAGATAGTGTCCCACACACAACCCTCTGTAGATAGTGCTCACATATGGACTCCAGAGCTGCAAGGCAATAGTGCTAACCACTGAGCCACCGTGCTGCCCTACATATAGCTTCCCCTATAGATAGTGCTCCACATATAGCCCACCTCTGTAGATAGTCTCACATATAGCCCACCCCCTGTAGACTGTGCACTACATATAGCCACCCTGTTGCTAGTGCCCCTCAGGTAACCCACCACTGTATATAGTGTCCCACATATAGCCCTCCCCTATAGAAAGTACCCTAAAAATTAGCTCCCCTCTATAGCCCACACCTGTATAGTGTCTCACATATAGACGCCCCCTGTAGATAGTGGCCCACATATAGATCCCCCCGCCCTGTAGATAGTGGCCCACATACAGAGCCCCCTGTATATAGTGGCCCACATACAGCCCCCCCTGTGTATAGTGGCCCACATACAGCCCCCCCTGTGTATAGTGGCCCACATACAGCCCCCCCTGTGTATAGTGGCCCACATACAGCCCCCCCTGTGTATAGTGGCCCACATACAGCCCCCCCTGTGTATAGTGGCCCACATACAGCCCCCCCTGTGTATAGTGGCCCACATACAGCCCCCCCTGTGTATAGTGGCCCACATACAGCCCCCCCTGTGTATAGTGGCCCACATACAGCCCCCCCTGTGTATAGTGGCCCACATACAGCCCCCCCTGTGTATAGTGGCCCACATACAGCCCCCCCTGTGTATAGTGGCCCACATACAGCCCCCCCTGTGTATAGTGGCCCACATACAGCCCCCCCTGTGTATAGTGGCCCACATACAGCCCCCCTGTCTAGTGGCCCACATACAGCCCCCCCTGTCTAGTGGCCCACATACAGCCCCCCTGTGTATAGTGGCCCACATACAGCCCCCCCTGTGTATAGTGGCCCACATACAGCCCCCCTGTGTATAGTGGCCCACATACAGCCCCCCCTGTGTATAGTGGCCCACATACAGCCCCCCCGTGTATAGTGGCCCACATACAGCCCCCCCTGTGTATAGTGGCCCACATACAGCCCCCCCCGTGTATAGTGGCCCACATACAGCCCCCCCCGTGTATAGTGGCCCACATACAGCCCCCCCCGTGTATAGTGGCCCACATACAGCCCCCCCCCGTGTATAGTGGCCCACATACAGCCCCCCCCCGTGTATAGTGGCCCACATACAGCCCCCCCCCCCGTGTATAGTGGCCCACATACAGCCCCCCCCCGTGTATAGTGGCCCACATACAGCCCCCCCGTGTATAGTGGCCCACATACAGCCCCCCCCGTGTATAGTGGCCCACATACAGCCCCCCCCGTGTATAGTGGCCCACATACAGCCCCCCCCGTGTATAGTGGCCCACATACAGCCCCCCCCGTGTATAGTGGCCCACATACAGCCCCCCCCCCCGTGTATAGTGGCCCACATACAGCCCCCCCCCCCGTGTATAGTGGCCCACATACAGCCCCCCCCGTGTATAGTGGCCCACATACAGCCCCCCTGTGTATAGTGGCCCACATACAGCCCCCCCCTGTGTATAGTGGCCCACATACAGCCCCCCCCTGTGTATAGTGGCCCACATACAGCCCCCCCTGTGTATAGTGGCCCACATACAGCCCCCCCTGTGTATAGTGGCCCACATACAGCCCCCCCTGTGTATAGTGGCCCACATAAAGCCCCCCCCTGTGTATAGTGGCCCACATACAGCCCCCCCCCGTGTATAGTGGCCCACATACAGCCCCCCCCGTGTATAGTGGCCCACATACAGCCCCCCCCCTGTGTATAGTGGCCCACATGCAGACCTCCCCCTGTGTATAGTGGCCCACATGCAGACCTCCCCCTGTGTATAGTGGCCCACATGCAGACCTCCCCCTGTGTATAGTGGCCCACATGCAGACCTCCCCCTGTGTATAGTGGCCCACATGCAGACCTCCCCCTGTGTATAGTGGCCCACATGCAGACCTCCCCCTGTGTATAGTGGCCCACATGCAGACCTCCCCCTGTGTATAGTGGCCCACATGCAGACCTCCCCCTGTGTATAGTGGCCCACATGCAGACCTCCCCCTGTGTATAGTGGCCCACATGCAGACCTCCCCCTGTGTATAGTGGCCCACATGCAGACCTCCCCCTGTGTATAGTGGCCCACATGCAGACCTCCCCCTGTGTATAGTGGCCCACATGCAGACCTCCCCCTGTGTATAGTGGCCCACATGCAGACCTCCCCCTGTGTATAGTGGCCCCCATACAGCCCCCCTGTATATAGTGGCCCCCATACAGCCCCCTGTATATAGTGGCCCCCATACAGCCCCCTGTATATAGTGGCCCCCATACAGCCCCCTGTATATAGTGGCCCCCATACAGCCCCCCTGTATATAGTGGCCCCATACAGCCCCCCCTGTATATAGTGGCCCCCATACAGCCCCCCTGTATATAGTGGCCCCCATACAGCCCCCCTGTATATAGTGGCCCACATGCAGACCCCCCTGTATATAGTGACCCACATGCAGACCCCCCTGTATATAGTGGCCCACATGCAGACCCCCCCTGTATATAGTGGCCCACATGCAGACCCCCCCTGTATATAGTGGCCCACATGCAGACCCCCCCCTGTATATAGTGGCCCACATGCAGACCCCCCCTGTATATAGTGGCCCACATGCAGACCCCCCCTGTATATAGTGGCCCACATGCAGACACCCCCCCCCCCCTGTGTATAGTGGCCCACATGCAGACCCCCCCCCCCTGTGTATAGTGGCCCACATGCAGACCCCCCCCCCTGTGTATAGTGGCCCACATGCAGACCTCCCCCTGTGTATAGTGGCCCACATGCAGACCTCCCCCTGTGTATAGTGGCCCACATGCAGACCTCCCCCTGTGTATAGTGGCCCACATGCAGACCTCCCCCTGTGTATAGTGGCCCACATGTAGACCTCCCCCTGTGCATAGTGGCCCACATGTAGACCTCCCCCTGTGTATAGTGGCCCACATGCAGACCTCCCCCTGTGTATAGTGGCCCACATGCAGACCTCCCCCTGTGTATAGTGGCCCACATGCAGACCTCCCCCTGTGTATAGTGGCCCACATGTAGACCTCCCCCTGTGCATAGTGGCCCACATGTAGACCTCCCCCTGTGCATAGTGGCCCACATAAAGACGACCCCCACCTGTAGATAGAGCCCCCCACTATAGATAATGCCACTCACATTTTTACGAGAAAAAAAATAAACTTGACATGATCCCGTTCCCACACTGTTCACTGACGATGCAGATCTGCTCTCTTCTGAGCGGGTCTGCAGGAGCTGAACGAGCGTCGTCCAATGCCGCTGATTGGCGGGGCAGAATGACTTGCCCCGTCAATCCGCACCTTACAAGCATGGAAGCGGTGTGATGATGTCATCGCGCCGCTAACTAATCAGAGTAATCGTAAGCCACTGGATGGTCGGGCACGGAGCATGCCTGGCCATTCAGTGCTAAATCATGTATTTGGCTGCTGCTAGCACCGGGGCCCCCTCCGGTGCTAGCGGCACCTACAGGCATGAGAGGGCCGGTGTCGCCCAGCCCATACTTGGAGGCTCGGCGGCGTGGGCCCCATAGTAGCGGTGCTAGCGGCGCAATGGGAATATGGGGGGGGGCACGGGCCCCCTCAAACCCCGGGCCCTGTAGCGGCCGCTACGGCTGCTACCGTGGTAGTTACGCTCAGCGGCTAGAACAGCGTTCTTAGAAGGTTCATTTCAAGGATTATTTCACTCAAACCTTAAACTTGTCAAATCAAAAATTCTATGTGCATTAATTGCATAATTTAGCTTTATCAGGATACAGAGCGCCAAATCCCCTGCATAGACATCAATGATAACATGTTGTCTGCCTGTCATCACCACTAGGGGGAGCTTACCTGTTTAATGGGAGTTGTATAAATCTGTCTTCCGTGAGCTCCCCCTAGAGGGGGCTGCAGGCAGAATTTTAAGCTTTGTGGCAGTCACGGAAAGTAGGGGCTTTGCAGCGCTGGGGAAGAGAAACCGCTCTGACCGCTATAAAGATATAAAGAAATTCATTCTCATAGAATTTTCAATAAACAAATTGATATTCAAAGCTTAAAGGGGAACTAAACATTCAACAAACTTCTGACATGTCATAGTGATGTGTCAGAAGTTTTGATTGGTCGGGGTCCGAGCACGGAGACTACCACCGATCACTAAAACGAAGCTGCAGAAGTGCTCATGTGAACCGCTTTGTTTCTGTTCGGCTTTTTCTGGAAATCAATGTATCGGAGTACAGGGGTCAATAGAAACTCGGAAAAAGCCGAACAAACTAAGTGGCTCACACGAGCACTTCTGCCGCTTCGTTATAGTGATTTGGTGGGGGTCTCAGTGCTCGGACCCCACTAAGCAAAACTTCTGACTTGTCACAAGCTTGTCGAATGTTTCGCTGCACTTTTTAAGTCCACACTTTACACCGTCACTTTTTTTTTTACATTTTTTTTTTTTTTTTGCTTTAAACTTGCAGTATTATTTTTTTTTTTAAATAAATCCATGAGTAGGGATATATTAGAGCATTTAAGATCGTGATATTCCGTAAAAATGAAGGGAAATTGCTTTTCTTCTGCATTCTGCTAAAATAAGAATGGATAGAAATGAAGTGCTCCTTTATATGTACCAAAAAATGTCACCTACGTAACGTACGACTCGTCCTGCCAGGAACTACAGCGATGTAGAGAAAAAAAACAATTAAAGAGTTGTGACCGCTGGACTGCAAAGAGAAGATGAAAATTATTGTCCTGGTCCTCAATGGGTTAAGAAGGCAATGTATCAGAACTAAAGTGCTACAGTGTGTCTATTCCATAGTGCTGGCGCCACCTAGTGGCCGGTTGGAAAATAACATCAATTGGTCTGGATCAGTCTATTGTCTCTCCAATCGCTGTGAGTGCCGACTGGGGGAGGGTGGGTGCAGTCTATTGCTCCCTGTTATCAGTCATTTAAAGCAGAATACGTGCACAAATCCGCATGAAACAACGCCCCATCGACATGTATGCTCGGCCGAGCATGGATGTGTTTTCAATACAGAGGGGAATAAGCCGCTGCCCGACACCTGAAGGATTAGGCCCTGTTCACACGGAGTCAAAAACCTGCTGAAAATGCCTCCCATTGATTTCAATGGGAGGCGGAGGCGGTTTTCTCCCGCAAGCGGTAAAACCGGCTCGCGGGAGAAAGAAGGGACATGCCCAATCTTCGGGCGTTTACGCCTCTGACCTCAATGGGAGGCAGAGAAAGCGAAAATCGGCGTGCAGGGAGAGGAAAATCTGCCTCAAACTTCCAAACGGAATTTTGAGGCAGAATTTCCGCCTGCAAAAATACTGTGTGAACCCGGACTTAGGACACCCCGAAAAGTAATAAAAATAAAGTTTGTGGGAAGGAGATCACAGAAGTACAACCCCTGGCATCCTATGACCGGTGCCAGAACTGCTGATCAGAACCCGATGTTCCTGGACGGCTATCACAGAATTTCTAGGCATGAACTTGTTTGTAGGTCCGGTTAGTGGGCAGATAAGAGACCGTGACCGCTGGAGGTTTTCCAACAAGCGGAACGTTACCGCGTGATGTATGAGCAAATATCAGCAAAAGTGCAGAATCTGCCGGACTACCTGAAGTAGTGAAAAGTATGACACCACAGGGACCCCAAGAACAGTGCCATACAGTACCCCCATATCAATGACATATAGCACCCCATATAAATGTCATACAGCCCCCTTTATCAATGCCAGGCAGCACCCCCATATCAATGCCATACAGCACCCCCATATCAATGTCACAGCCCCCTATATCAATGCCATGCAGCACCCCCATATCAATGCCATACAGCCGCCCTATATCAATGCCATACAACCCCCCTATATCAATGCCACGCAACCCCCCCATATAAATGCCATACAGCACCCCCAAATCAATGCCATACAGCACCCCCATATCAATGCCATACAGCACCCCCATATCAATGTCACAGCCCCCTATATCAATGCCATGCAGCACCCCCATATCAATGCCAAACAGCCGCCCTATATCAATACCATACAGCCCCCTATATCAATGCCACGCAACCCCCCCATATAAATGCCATACAGCACCCCCAAATCAATGCCATACAGCACCCCGATATCAATGGCATATAGCACCCCATATAAATGCCATGCAGCCCCCCATATAAATGCCATACAGCACCCCGATATCAATGGCATACAGCACCCCCATATCAATGCCAGGAAGCACCACATATCAATGGCATACAGCACCCCCATATCAATGCCATACAGTCCCCCTATATTAATGCCATGCAGCACCCCGATATAAATGCCATACAGCACCCATATATCACTGGCATACAGCACCCCCATATCAATGCCAGACAGCACCCCCATATGAATGCCAGGAAGCACCCCCATATAAATGCTATACAGCACCCCGATATCAATGCCATACAGCACCCCAATATAAATGCCATACAGCACCCCCATATGAATGCCAGAAAGCACCCCCATATGAATGCCAGAAAGCACCCCCATATCAATGGCATACAGCACCCCCATATCAATGCCATACAGTACCCCTATATCAATGCCATACAGCACCCCCATATCAATTCCATACATCCCCCTATATTAAATGCCATACAGCACCTCCATACTAATGCCATAAACTGCTTCATATGGTGGCATTCAGAGTCCCCATATTAACCCTTTCCGTACATGTAAGTAGGGGTGTCGTTACCACCGGACCTCCATGGCCCAGTGCCCCGGATCCCCGAGCGACTGCCGCTACAGGTGTCGCAGCGGTTGCAATTGCGACAAAGCCACGGCCCCCGCACTGCGTTTATAGAAACTTACTATAGTAAATGGGGCCTATGTCATAAAATACACGGGCCCCTGTTACTATAGTAACACCACTATACTTACCCTCCTTCCCGAGCGCAGCGGAAGTCCTGACGTCTTCTCCCGTCACGACGCTGGATGGTGTTGGGACATCCACTGCACCGAAGAGCTGGGTAAGTGTAACATCGTTACTGTCTGCTGGGGTCCTGTATCTAAGCCTGCCTTGTGGTAAGCTTAGATACAGGGTCCATGTCTTTGTATTTTCTTTTAAACTTTATAACTACCTCCTTAGTAATACCTACCAGGGTGGGGAGGGTCACTGTTTTTGGACTAATAATACCAGCCTGCGGCCGTCCCAGTGTCCGACCATCACTACAGATGGTCAAGTACTGGATCGTACCCGGCTCTTCACAGCACCCCTGGTGGCGGTGGGTACCGGGGTGATAATGGGGGTTAGGATTCACACGAGGTCATTACGTCCATAATAGATGGAACGTATTTCGGCCGCAAGTCCCGGACCGAACACACTACAGGGAGCCGGACTCCTAGCATCATAGTTATGTACCACGCTAGGAGTCCCTGCCTCTCCGTGGAACTTCTGTCCCGTACTGAAAACAGGATTACAGTACGGGACAGTTGTCCGGCAGCGAGGCAGGGACTCCTAGCGTCGTACATAACTATGATGCTAGGAGTCCGGCTCCCTGTAGTGTGTTCGGGCCGGGACTTGCGGGTGAAATACGTCCGTCAATTACGGACGTAATGACCTCGTGTGAATCCAGCCTCAGTGTTCGCCTCTTCCTGTCTAACAATAAGCCGCGCTTTAGTAATGGACATTGTCAGCCAGCGGCCGTTACTAAGGTGTTAGTTATAAAGTTTAAAAAAATACCAGGACATAAAATATTTTTTCTATTGAAATAAAAAAAAAAACACCCAATTTATATTAACCATTTTATTGAGAATAAAAAAGCCGTCATCGCAGTAGTCCTTGAATCCGACGTAGTCCAACAACCGAACCTGTAAAAAAAACACGAACACAAAAAATAATTAGTAACACATAAAAAAGCAAATCAATTCTTATACTTACCTTTCCTGGGTCCAGCGCTGGAGCCGCAATTTCAGCGAGCTGAGACCTATATGTAATCCTATCATGTGTGATACTGTCTGTTGGGCCCTGTATCTAATCCTATCATGTGTGATACTATCTGCTGAGCTGTGTATCTAAGCCTATCATGTGTGATACTGTGTGCTGAGCTGTGTATCTAATCCTATCATGTGTGATACTGTCTGCTGAGCCACTGTATCTAATCCTATCATGTGTGATACTGTCTGCTGAGCTGTGTATCTAATCCTATCATGTGTGATACTGTCTGCTGAGCCACTGTATCTAATCCTATCATGTGTGATACTATCTGCTAAGCCACTGTATCTAATCCTATCATGTGTGATACTGTCTGCTGAGCTGTGTATCTAATCCTATCATGTGTGATACTGTCTGCTGACCTGTGTATCTAATCCTATCATGTGTGATACTGTCTGCTGAGCCACTGTATCTAATCCTATCATGTGTGATACTATCTGCTGAGCTGTGTATCTAATCCTATCATGTGTGATACTGTCTGCTGAGCTGTGTATCTAATCCTATCATGTGTGATACTGTCTGCTGAGCTGTGTATCTAATCCTATCATGTGTGATACTGTCTGCTGAGCTGTGTATATAATCCTATCATGTGTGATACTGTCTGCTGAGCCACTGTATCTAATCCTATCATGTGTGATACTGTCTGCTGAGCTGTGTATCTAATCCTATCATGTGTGATACTATCTGCTGAGCCACTGTATCTAATCCTATCATGTGTGATACTATCTGCTAAGCCACTGTATCTAATCCTATCATGTGTGATACTGTCTGCTGAGCTGTGTATCTAATCCTATCATGTGTGATACTGTCTGCTGAGCCACTGTATCTAATCCTATCATGTGTGATACTATCTGCTGAGCCACTGTATCTAATCCTATCATGTGTGATACTATCTGCTAAGCCACTGTATCTAATCCTATCATGTGTGATACTGTCTGCTGAGCTGTGTATCTAATCCTATCATGTGTGATACTGTCTGCTGAGCTGTGTATCTAATCCTATCATGTGTGATACTGTCTGCTGACCTGTGTATCTAATCCTATCATGTGTGATACTGTCTGCTGAGCTGTGTATCTAATCCTATCATGTGTGATACTGTCTGCTGAGCTGTGTATCTAATCCTATCATGTGTGATACTGCCTGCTGAGCTGTGTATCTAATCCTATCATGTGTGATACTATCTGCTGAGCCACTGTATCTAATCCTATCATGTGTGATACTATCTGCTAAGCCACTGTATCTAATCCTATCATGTGTGATACTGTCTGCTGAGCTATGTATCTAATCCTATCATGTGTGATACTGTCTGCTGAGCTATGTATCTAATCCTATCATGTGTGATACTGTCTGCTGAGCCGTGTATCTAATCCTATCATGTGTGATACTGTCTGCTGAGCTGTGTATCTAATCCTATCATGTGTGATACTGTCTGCTGAGCTGTGTATCTAATCCTATCATGTGTGATACAGTCTGCTGACCTGTGTATGTACTCCTATCATGTGTGATACTGTCTGCTGAGCTGTGTATCTAATCCTATCATGTGTGATACTGTCTGCTGAGCAGTGTATCTAATCCTATCATGTGTGATACTGTCTGCTGAGCCGTGTATCTAATCCTATCATGTGTGATACTGTCTGCTGAGCTGTGTATCTAATCCTATCATGTGTGATACTGTGTGCTGAGCCGTGTATCTAATCCTATCATGTGTGATACTGTCTGCTGAGCTCTGTATCTAATCCTATCATGTGTGATACTGTCTGCTGAGCTATGTATCTAATCCTATCATGTGTGATACTGTCTGCTGAGCTGTGTATCTAATCCTACCATTGTGTGATACTGTCTGCTGAGCTGTGTATCTAATCCTATCATGTGTGATACAGTCTGCTGAGCTGTGTATCTAATCCTATCATGTGTGATACTGTCTGCTGAGCCGTGTATCTAATCCTATCATGTGTGATACTGTCTGCTGAGCTGTGTATCTAATCCTATCCTGTGTGATACTGTCTGCTGAGCTGTGTATGTACTCCTATCAATGTGTGATACTGTCTGCTGAGCTGTGTATCTAATCCTATCATGTGTGATACTGTCTGCTGAGCTGTGTATCTAATCCTATCATGTGTGATACAGTCTGCTGACCTGTGTATGTACTCCTATCATGTGTGATACTGTCTGCTGAGCTGTGTATCTAATCCTATCATGTGTGATACTGTCTGCTGAGCAGTGTATCTAATCCTATCATGTGTGATACTGTCTGCTGAGCCGTGTATCTAATCCTATCATGTGTGATACTGTCTGCTGAGCTGTGTATCTAATCCTATCATGTGTGATACTGTGTGCTGAGCCGTGTATCTAATCCTATCATGTGTGATACTGTCTGCTGAGCTCTGTATCTAATCCTATCATGTGTGATACTGTCTGCTGAGCTATGTATCTAATCCTATCATGTGTGATACTGTCTGCTGAGCTGTGTATCTAATCCTACCATTGTGTGATACTGTCTGCTGAGCTGTGTATCTAATCCTATCATGTGTGATACAGTCTGCTGAGCTGTGTATCTAATCCTATCATGTGTGATACTGTCTGCTGAGCCGTGTATCTAATCCTATCATGTGTGATACTGTCTGCTGAGCTGTGTATCTAATCCTATCCTGTGTGATACTGTCTGCTGAGCTGTGTATGTACTCCTATCAATGTGTGATAGGGTATGTTCACACACACTAATTACGGACGTAATTCGGGCGTTTTTGCCCCGAATTACGTCCGAAAAATGTGGCTTGAAAGCGTTGACAAACATCTGCCCATTGAAAGCAATGGGCTGACGTTTGTCTGTTCACACGGCGCGTAAATAGACGCCCGCGTCAAAGAAGTGACCTGTCACTTCTTGGGGCGTAATTGGAGCCGTTATTCATTGACTCCAATGAAAAGCAGCGCCCATTACGTCCGTAATGGACGCGGCGTTCAAGCGCCCGCACATGCCGGTACGGCTGAAATTACGGGGATGTTTTCTCCTGCAAATACACAAGTACAACACATAAATACAATACACAAGTACAACACATAAATACAATACACAAGTACAACACATAAATACAATACACAAGTACAACACATAAATACAATACACAAGTACAACACATAAATACAATACACAAGTACAACACATAAATACAATACACAAGTACAACACATAAATACAATACACAAGTACAACACATAAATACAATACACAAGTACAACACATAAATACAATACACAAGTACAACACATAAATACAATACACAAGTACAACACATAAATACAATACACAAGTACAACACATAAATACAATACACAAGTACAACACATAAATACAATACACAAGTACAACACATAAATACAATACACAAGTACAACACATAAATACAATACACAAGTACAACACATAAATACAATACACAAGTACAACACATAAATACAATACACAAGTACAACACATAAATACAATACACAAGTACAACACATAAATACAATACACAAGTACAACACACAAGTACAACACATAAATACAACACACAAGTACAACACATAAATACAATACACAAGTACAACACATAAATACAATACACAAGTACAACACACAAGTTCTCAGTTGCGATTTTTGCGGCAGAATCACTGCAATTCCGCCCCAAAAGTTACAATATTTGACTATTTGTTGCGGGTTTTGCATCCCCATTGAATACAGCAACCACGTACCAGCGATCACGTACCAGCGATCACGTACCAGCCACCACGTACCAGCCACCACGTACCAGCCACCACGTACCAGCCACCACGTACCAGCCACCACGTACCAGCGACCACGTACCAGCCACCACGTACCAGCGACCACGTACCAGCGACCACGTACCAGCCACCACGTACCAGCGACCACGTACCAGCGACCACGTACCAGCCACCACGTACCAGCGACCACGTACCAGCCACCACGTCAAAATCCCTTAGGGGGACTAAAATGAAAAAAATGTAAAAAAGACGTTTTAACAATATATCTAAAAAATATTAAATGTAAAAAAAAATACTTTTATACCAAAGTAATGTAAACAATTAAAAAATATACATAATTGGTATCGCCGCGTCCGTAAAAGTCCAAACTATTACAATATAACGTTATTTATCCACCAGAGACAAAAACAAAAAATAAACACCAGATTCGCTGTTTCTGGGTTACGTCGCCTCTCAAAAAAATAGAATTAAAAAACGTAAAAAAGTCACACACACGTGACAGAGCCGGTAATAGCAGAAGTAACACGCTGGGATATCAGTGACTACCACAACTGACCCTTAGAAACCCGCCCCCTCAACTTTTGATTGACGGCAAAATCATCCAATGAGTCGCAGGAATCCCTAAGCTCCATAAAAAAACAAAAACACCGCCCTCTCCAATTTGATTGATGGTAAGAACAACCAATAAAACGTTTCCCTTGCGGTCAGCCTCAGACAATCACAATGGGGAAGCGTGTTTAGGGGCGGGGCAGGTGTCCAGTGTTTCTGACCAGGCGCGCCACCGTGACTGGGAGCGGGTATGCGCGTGCTCGCAGGATGGTGGCGCGCCTGAGACCCGGAAGGAAGCGGCGTCATCCAGTCAGTCAGTGAGAGGAGCGGACACCGCCGCCGCCATGAGCCTCCCCGGGGCGGTGAGGGGGAGCAGGGAGGGCATGTCGGTGATGGCCCCTGTGTCCATCCCTCCTGGGGTCGGAATGGTGGCCGGGCCTCGATCTCTGCATGCAGAGCTGCACACCCAGCAGGTAAGCTCAGCCCGTCACTGGGCATTGTGGGTAATAACCTCCTGTTACTGGGCATTGCGGGTACTTCTCCTGTCACTGGGCGCTGTGGGTATACTCCTCCTGTCACTGGGCACTGTGGGTCTACTCCTCCTGTTACTGGGCGCTGTGGGTCTACTCCTCCTGTCACTGGGCGCTGTGGGTCTACTCCTCCTGTCACTGGGCGCTGTGGGTCTACTCCTCCTGTCACTGGGCGCTGTGGGTCTACTCCTCCTGTCACTGGGCGCTGTGGGTCTACTCCTCCTGTCACTGGGCGCTGTGGGTCTACTCCTCCTGTCACTGGGCGCTGTGGGTCTACTCCTCCTGTCACTGGGCGCTTTGGGTATAGTCCTCCTGTCACGGCGCTGTGGGTATACTCCTGTCACTGGGCGCTGTGGGTATACTCCTCCTGTCAGTGGGCGCTGCGTGTATACTCTTCCTGTCACTTGGGCACTGTGGGTATAGTCCTGTCACTGGGCACTGTGGGTATAGTCCTCCTGTCACTGGGCACTGTGGGTATAGTCCTGTCACTGGGCACTGTGGGTATAGTCCTCCTGTCACTGGGCACTGTGGGTATAGTCCTGTCAGTGGGCGCTGCGTGTATACTCCTCCTGTCACTGGGCACTGCGGGTATACTCCTCCTGTCACTTGGGCACTGCGGGTATACTCCTCCTGTGACTGGGCACTGCGGGTATACTCCTCCTGTCACTTGGGCACTGCGGGTATACTCCTCCTGTGATAAGTGGGGTAGGAATGCCGCTTTAAGATTTATTTACATGAAGCTGGAATATCCCTTTAAGTTGGGGTCCCCATTATTCTTGTACGTCCTCTCCATATTTGCCCGATGCCGTGTCTTGCAGCTGCTGCGTGAGAGCGTTCTGTATGTACAATGTGATGCCAGGCGCTGGCTGTGATGAGCTGCTGCCCGTGCAGCTGCAGTGATTGGAGGGTGATGTTGTTTGCCTGGTACAGCGGGTGACATGTTGTGGCGCGGGCACCATGCTGCTGACTCCACTTCTCCTCCTTGTACTTATTACCAGAGATGATAACATTACAAGGCATCGGATTAATAATGGATGAGCGCTCCGCCCGCCGCCAGCACAGCGCCGCCCGCACCGCGCCGCCCGCACTCCGGGGGTTACTCTTGTGTTTGTATTTAGGAACATGAAGCGGTGACGCTCCAATAGTAAAGGGGTCCCCAGTCTTCTGTAAATAATGAAAAGTTCTGCAACTCTCTAATATACTTTGTGTTTCAATTCATCACAATTTTCAAGATCTCTGCTTGCTGTCAACGAGTGAACAATTCTTGTTTATATCTGTAGACTGAAAAAATAGTGCCGCGGTAACCTTACAAGTGTGTGTTATAGAGTTCTCTACGGCTGTCCATGGTTTTTTTTTCTTTGCTGAGTTTGTGCCTTATACTCCACTCACATCCAGAGCTGCATTAAAACTTTTGTTGTATTTTTTTTAGTTCATCCCCAATTTCACTGCAGCTTTCTTCAGGTTTACCATTGATAGAGCGCATCGCTGCACATTCATCTCCTATAGAGCTACAGCTCCCCAAATGCAATGCGTCATTGTGCAGCCGATATGGGGATTATCGGAGGATTTGCTCACTTCCAGTGGCAGCCGTTAGACTTGTGGGGGCAGCTTTGGTGGTGACTGGAGTATATGACATGATGGATGTGTGCTGGCCTCTTTGCAGTTATGTAACGTCCGGTCGCTGTTTATGGGGGAAGTAGGAGGATGAGAATATTCCTCCTTATAAGAAACCGGTGATGAGGGTGCAAATATGGGGGCACCAAGAAGTCTCTGCTACATGCGAGCACCCCAGTGCTATAAATGGGCAGTGCACAGGTGTCCTCATAATATATAGATGTATACAGTGTTTATTGCTAGAGATAGACGAGCCCAGGAGCTTATACTCTATATGGACAAAAGTATTGGGACACCTACACATTCCACCTACCGGAGCTTTTATCACCTCCCATTCTACATCCATAGACATTAATATGGAGTTGGTTCCCCCTTTCCAGTAAAACATTTTCCACTCTTCTGGGGGCTTCTACAAGATTTTTGGGGTCTGTGGGAATTTTAGAATCTCCGTTCTAGTTCATCCCAAAGGTGTTGGATGGGGTTGAAGTCCGGACTCTGTGCGGCCGGTCAAGTTCTTGCACCTCAAACTCCCCCCAACCAACAAACCAACCGATCAAACAGCCGACCAGTCATGTCTTTATGGACCTTGTGCACTGGGGCGCAGTCATGGGGGGGACAGAAAAGGCCGAACCCCAAACTGTTCCCACAAAGTTGGAAGCTGCAATTACCCACAATGTCCCGTGTGCTGAAGAATTAAGATTTCCCTTCGCTGGAAGCGTTACCCTCCCCACCAAACTGTACAGCGGGCACAATGCAGTCAGGCGGGTAACGCTCTCCTGTCATCACCAAACCCAGACAGAGAAGCGTCATATAGAGAAGCGTCACTCCACAGAACACGTCATATAGAGAAGCGTCACTCCACAGAACACGTCACATAGAGAAGCGTCACTCCACAGAACACGTCACATAGAGAAGCGTCACTCCACAGAACACGTCACATAGAGAAGCGTCACTCCACAGAACACGTCACATAGAGAAGCGTCACTCCACAGAACGCGTCACATAGAGAAGCGTCACTCCACAGAACACGTCACATAGAGAAGCGTCACTCCACAGAACACGTCATATAGAGAAGCGTCACTCCACAGAACACGTCACATAGAGAAGCGTCACTCCACAGAACGCGTCACATAGAGAAGCGTCACTCCACAGAACACGTCACATAGAGAAGCGTCACTCCACAGAACACGTCACATAGAGAAGCGTCACTGCACAGAACACGTCACATAGAGAAGCGTCACTCCACAGAACACGTCACATAGAGAAGCGTCACTCCACAGAACATGTCATATAGAGAAGCGTCACTGCACAGAACACGTCACATAGTGAAGCGTCACTCCACAGAACACGCCATATAGAGAAGCGTCACTCCACAGAACACATCACATAGAGAAGCGTCACTCCACAGAACACGTCACATAGAGAAGCGTCACTCCACAGAACACGTCATATAGAGAAGCGTCACTCCACAGAACACGTCATATAGAGAAGCGTCACTCCACAGAACACGTCACAGAGAAGCGTCACTCCACAGAACACGTCATATAGAGAAGCGTCACTCCACAGAACACGTCACATAGAGAAGCGTCACTCCACAGAACACGTCACATAGAGAAGCGTCACTCCACAGAACACGTCACATAGAGAAGCGTCACTGCACAGAACACGTCACATAGAGAAGCGTCACTCCACAGAACACGTCACATAGAGAAGCGTCACTCCACAGAACACGTCACATAGAGAAGCGTCACTCCACAGAACACGTCACATAGAGAAGCGTCACTCCACAGAACACGTCATAGAGAAGCGTCACTCCACAGAACACGTCAGATAGAGAAGCGTCACTCCACAGAACACGTCACATAGAGAAGCGTCACTCCACAGAACACGTCAGATAGAGAAGCGTCACTCCACAGAACACGTCACATAGAGAAGCGTCACTCCACAGAACACGTCACATAGAGAAGCGTCACTCCACAGAACACGTCACATAGAGAAGCGTCACTCCACAGAACACGTCACATAGAGAAGCGTCACTCCACAGAACACGTCACATAGAGAAGCGTCACTCCACAGAACACGTCACATAGAGAAGCGTCACTCCACAGAACACGTCACATAGAGAAGCGTCACTCCACAGAACACGTCACATAGAGAAGCGTCACTCCACAGAACACGTCATAGAGAAGCGTCACTCCACAGAACGCGCCATATAGAGAAGCGTCACTCCACAGAACGCGTCACATAGAGAAGCGTCACTCCACAGAACACGTCATAGAGAAGCGTCACTCCACAGAACACGTCATAGAGAAGCGTCACTCCACAGAACACGTCACATAGAGAAGCGTCACTCCACAGAACACGTCACATAGAGAAGCGTCACTCCACAGAACACGTCACATAGAGAAGCGTCACTCCACAGAACACGTCATAGAGAAGCGTCACTCCACAGAACACGTCATAGAGAAGCGTCACTTCACAGAACACGTCACATAGAGAAGCGTCACTCCACAGAACACGTCACATAGAGAAGCGTCACTCCACAGAACACGTCACATAGAGAAGCGTCACTCCACAGAACACGTCACATAGAAAAGCGTCACTCCACAGAACACGTCACATAGAGAACCGTCACTCCACAGAACACGTCACACAGAGAAGCGTCACTCCACAGAACACGTCACTCCACAGAACACGTCACTCCACAGAACACGTCACATAGAGAAGCGTCACTCCACAGAACACGTCACATAGAGAAGCGTCACTCCACAGAACACGTCACATAGAGAAGCGTCACTCCACAGAACACGTCACATAAAGAAGCGTCACTCCACAGAACACGTCACATAGAGAAGCGTCACTCCACAGAACACGTCACATAGAGAAGCGTCACATAGAGAAGCGTCACTCCACAGAACACGTCACATAGAGAAGCGTCACTCCACAGAACACGTCACATAGAGAAGCGTCACTCCACAGAACACGCCACATAGAGAACCGTCACTCCACAGAACACGTCACATAGAGAAGCGTCACTCCACAGAACACGTCACATAGAGAAGCGTCACTCCACAGAACACGTCACATAGAGAAGCGTCACTCCACAGAACACGTCACATAGAGAAGCGTCACTCACAGAACACGTCACATAGAGAAGCGTCACTCCACAGAACACGTCATATAGAGAAGCGTCACTCACAGAACACGTCACAGAGAGAAGCGTCACTCCACAGAACACGCCATATAGAGAAGCGTCACTCCACAGAACACGTCATATAGAGAAGCGTCACTCCACAGAGCACGTCATATAGAGAAGCGTCACTCCACATAACGCGTCACATAGAGAAGCGTCACTCCACAAAACGCGTCACATAGAGAAGCGTCACTTCACAGAACGCGTCACATAGAGAAGCGTCACTCCACAGAACGCGTCACATAGAGAAGCGTCACTCCACAGAACACATCATAGAGAAGCGTCACTCCACAGAACACGTCACATAGAGAAGCGTCACTCCACAGAACACGTCACATAGAGAAGCGTCACTTCACAGAACACGTCACATAGAGAAGCGTCACTCCACAGAACACGTCACATAGAGAAGCGTCACTCCACAGAACACGCCACATAGAGAACCGTCACTCCACAGAACACGTCACTCCACAGAACACGTCACATAGAGAAGCGTCACTCCACAGAACACGTCACATAGAGAAGCGTCACTCCACAGAACACGTCATAGAGAAGCGTCACTTCACAGAACAGTCATAGAGAAGCGTCACACCACAGAACACGCCACATAGAGAAGCGTCACATAGAGAAGCGTCACTCCACAGAACACGTCACATAGAGAAGCGTCACTCCACAGAACACGTCACATAGAGAAGCGTCACTCCGCAGAACACGTCATATAGAGAAGCGTCACTCCACAGAACACGCCATATAGAGAAGCGTCACTCCACAGAACACGTCATATAGAGAAGCGTCACTCCACAGAACACGTCACATAGAGAAGCGTCACTCCGCAGAACACGTCACATAGAGAAGCGTCACTCCGCAGAACACGCCACATAGAGAAGCGTCACTCCACAGAACACGTCATATAGAGAAGCGTCACTCAAAAGAACACGTCACATAGAGAAGCGTCACTGCACAGAACACGTCACATAGAGAAGCGTCACTCCACAGAACACGTCACATAGAGAAGCGTCACTGCACAGAACACGTCATATAGAGAAGCGTCACTCCACAGAACACGTCACATAGAGAAGCGTCACTCCACAGAACACGTCTCCTAGAGAAGCGTCACTCCACAGAACACGTCTCCTAGAGAAGCGTCACTCCACAGAACACGTCTCCTAGAGAAGCGTCACTCCACAGAACACGTCTCCTAGAGAAGCGTCACTCCACAGAACACGTCTCCTAGAGAAGCGTCACTCCACAGAACACGTCACATAGAGAAGCGTCACTCCACAGAACACGTCTCCTAGAGAAGCGTCACTCCACAGAACACGTCACATAGAGAAGCGTCACTCCACAGAACACGTCACATAGAGAAGCGTCACTCCACAGAACACGTCACATAGAGAAGCGTCACTCCACAGAACACGTCACATAGAGAAGCGTCACTCCACAGAACACGTCACATAGAGAAGCTTCACTCCACAGAACACGTCACATAGAGAAGCGTCACTCCACAGAACACGTCACATAGAGAAGCGTCACTCCACAGAACACGTCACATAGAGAAGCGTCACTCCACAGAACACGTCACATAGAGAAGCGTCACTCCACAGAACACGTCACATAGAGAAGCGTCACTCCACAGAACACGTCACATAGAGAAGCGTCACTCCACAGAACACGTCTCCTAGAGAAGCGTCACTCCACAGAACACGTCTCCTAGAGAAGCGTCACTCCACAGAACACGTCTCCTAGAGAAGCGTCACTCCACAGAACACGTCTCCTAGAGAAGCGTCACTCCACAGAACACGTCTCCTAGAGAAGCGTCACTCCACAGAACACGTCTCCTAGAGAAGCGTCACTCCACAGAACACGTCTCCTAGAGAAGCGTCACTCCACAGAACACGTCTCCTAGAGAAGCGTCACTTCACAGAACACGTCACATAGAGAAGCGTCACTCCACAGAACACGTCACATAGAGAAGCGTCACTCCACAGAACACGCCACATAGAGAACCGTCACTCCACAGAACACGTCACTCCACAGAACACGTCACATAGAGAAGCGTCACTCCACAGAACACGTCACATAGAGAAGCGTCACTCCACAGAACACGTCATAGAGAAGCGTCACTTCACAGAACAGTCATAGAGAAGCGTCACACCACAGAACACGCCACATAGAGAAGCGTCACATAGAGAAGCGTCACTCCACAGAACACGTCACATAGAGAAGCGTCACTCCGCAGAACACGTCACATAGAGAAGCGTCACTCCGCAGAACACGTCATATAGAGAAGCGTCACTCCACAGAACACGCCATATAGAGAAGCGTCACTCTACAGAACACGTCATATAGAGAAGCGTCACTCCACAGAACACGTCACATAGAGAAGCGTCACTCCGCAGAACACGTCACATAGAGAAGCGTCACTCCGCAGAACACGCCACATAGAGAAGCGTCACTCCACAGAACACGTCATATAGAGAAGCGTCACTCAAAAGAACACGTCACATAGAGAAGCGTCACTGCACAGAACACGTCACATAGAGAAGCGTCACTCCACAGAACACGTCACATAGAGAAGCGTCACTCCACAGAACACGTCACATAGAGAAGCGTCACTCCACAGAACACGTCACATAGAGAAGCGTCACTCCACAGAACACGTCTCCTAGAGAAGCGTCACTCCACAGAACACGTCTCCTAGAGAAGCGTCACTCCACAGAACACGTCTCCTAGAGAAGCGTCACTCCACAGAACACGTCTCCTAGAGAAGCGTCACTCCACAGAACACGTCTCCTAGAGAAGCGTCACTCCACAGAACACGTCTCCTAGAGAAGCGTCACTCCACAGAACACGTCACATAGAGAAGCGTCACTCCACAGAACACGTCTCCTAGAGAAGCGTCACTCCACAGAACACGTCACATAGAGAAGCGTCACTCCACAGAACACGTCACATAGAGAAGCGTCACTCCACAGAACACGTCACATAGAGAAGCGTCACTCCACAGAACACGTCACATAGAGAAGCGTCACTCCACAGAACACGTCACATAGAGAAGCTTCACTCCACAGAACACGTCACATAGAGAAGCGTCACTCCACAGAACACGTCACATAGAGAAGCGTCACTCCACAGAACACGTCACATAGAGAAGCGTCACTCCACAGAACACGTCACATAGAGAAGCGTCACTCCACAGAACACGTCACATAGAGAAGCGTCACTCCACAGAACACGTCATAGAGAAGCGTCACTCCACAGAACGCGCCATATAGAGAAGCGTCACTCCACAGAACGCGCCATATAGAGAAGCGTCACTCCACAGAACGCGTCACATAGAGAAGCGTCACTCCACAGAACACGTCATAGAGAAGCGTCACTCCACAGAACACGTCATAGAGAAGCGTCACTTCACAGAACACGTCACATAGAGAAGCGTCACTCCACAGAACACGTCACATAGAGAAGCGTCACTCCACAGAACACGTCACATAGAGAAGCGTCACTCCACAGAACACGTCACATAGAAAAGCGTCACTCCACAGAACACGTCACATAGAGAACCGTCACTCCACAGAACACGTCACACAGAGAAGCGTCACTCCACAGAACACGTCACTCCACAGAACACGTCACTCCACAGAACACGTCACATAGAGAAGCGTCACTCCACAGAACACGTCACATAGAGAAGCGTCACTCCACAGAACACGTCACATAAAGAAGCGTCACTCCACAGAACACGTCACATAGAGAAGCGTCACTCCACAGAACACGTCACATAGAGAAGCGTCACATAGAGAAGCGTCACTCCACAGAACACGTCACATAGAGAAGCGTCACTCCACAGAACACGTCACATAGAGAAGCGTCACTCCACAGAACACGTCACATAGAGAAGCGTCACTCCACAGAACACGCCACATAGAGAAGCGTCACTCCACAGAACACGTCACATAGAGAAGCGTCACTCCACAGAACACGTCACATAGAGAAGCGTCACTCCACAGAACACGTCACATAGAGAAGCGTCACTCACAGAACACGTCACATAGAGAAGCGTCACTCCACAGAACACGTCATATAGAGAAGCGTCACTCACAGAACACGTCACAGAGAGAAGCGTCACTCCACAGAACACGCCATATAGAGAAGCGTCACTCCACAGAGCACGTCATATAGAGAAGCGTCACTCCACATAACGCGTCACATAGAGAAGCGTCACTCCACAAAACGCGTCACATAGAGAAGCGTCACTTCACAGAACGCGTCACATAGAGAAGCGTCACTCCACAGAACGCGTCACATAGAGAAGCGTCACTCCACAGAACACATCATAGAGAAGCGTCACTCCACAGAACACGTCACATAGAGAAGCGTCACTCCACAGAACACGTCACATAGAGAAGCGTCACTTCACAGAACACGTCACATAGAGAAGCGTCACTCCACAGAACACGTCACATAGAGAAGCGTCACTCCACAGAACACGCCACATAGAGAACCGTCACTCCACAGAACACGTCACTCCACAGAACACGTCACATAGAGAAGCGTCACTCCACAGAACACGTCACATAGAGAAGCGTCACTCCACAGAACACGTCACATAGAGAAGCGTCACTCCACAGAACACGTCACATAGAGAAGCGTCACTCCACAGAACACGTCACATAGAGAAGCGTCACTCCACAGAACACGTCACATAGAGAAGCGTCACTCCACAGAACACGTCACATAGAGAAGCGTCACTCCACAGAACACGTCACATAGAGAAGCTTCACTCCACAGAACACGTCACATAGAGAAGCGTCACTCCACAGAACACGTCACATAGAGAAGCGTCACTCCACAGAACACGTCACATAGAGAAGCGTCACTCCACAGAACACGTCACATAGAGAAGCGTCACTCCACAGAACACGTCACATAGAGAAGCGTCACTCCACAGAACACGTCACATAGAGAAGCGTCACTCCACAGAACACGTCTCCTAGAGAAGCGTCACTCCACAGAACACGTCTCCTAGAGAAGCGTCACTCCACAGAACACGTCTCCTAGAGAAGCGTCACTCCACAGAACACGTCTCCTAGAGAAGCGTCACTCCACAGAACACGTCTCCTAGAGAAGCGTCACTCCACAGAACACGTCTCCTAGAGAAGCGTCACTCCACAGAACACGTCTCCTAGAGAAGCGTCACTTCACAGAACACGTCACATAGAGAAGCGTCACTCCACAGAACACGTCACATAGAGAAGCGTCACTCCACAGAACACGCCACATAGAGAACCGTCACTCCACAGAACACGTCACTCCACAGAACACGTCACATAGAGAAGCGTCACTCCACAGAACACGTCACATAGAGAAGCGTCACTCCACAGAACACGTCATAGAGAAGCGTCACTTCACAGAACAGTCATAGAGAAGCGTCACACCACAGAACACGCCACATAGAGAAGCGTCACATAGAGAAGCGTCACTCCACAGAACACGTCACATAGAGAAGCGTCACTCCACAGAACACGTCACATAGAGAAGCGTCACTCCGCAGAACACGTCATATAGAGAAGCGTCACTCCACAGAACACGCCATATAGAGAAGCGTCACTCTACAGAACACGTCATATAGAGAAGCGTCACTCCACAGAACACGTCACATAGAGAAGCGTCACTCCGCAGAACACGTCACATAGAGAAGCGTCACTCCGCAGAACACGCCACATAGAGAAGCGTCACTCCACAGAACACGTCATATAGAGAAGCGTCACTCAAAAGAACACGTCACATAGAGAAGCGTCACTGCACAGAACACGTCACATAGAGAAGCGTCACTCCACAGAACACGTCACATAGAGAAGCGTCACTCCACAGAACACGTCACATAGAGAAGCGTCACTCCACAGAACACGTCACATAGAGAAGCGTCACTCCACAGAACACGTCTCCTAGAGAAGCGTCACTCCACAGAACACGTCTCCTAGAGAAGCGTCACTCCACAGAACACGTCTCCTAGAGAAGCGTCACTCCACAGAACACGTCTCCTAGAGAAGCGTCACTCCACAGAACACGTCTCCTAGAGAAGCGTCACTCCACAGAACACGTCACATAGAGAAGCGTCACTCCACAGAACACGTCTCCTAGAGAAGCGTCACTCCACAGAACACGTCACATAGAGAAGCGTCACTCCACAGAACACGTCACATAGAGAAGCGTTACTCCACAGAACACGTCACATAGAGAAGCGTCACTCCACAGAACACGTCACATAGAGAAGCGTCACTCCACAGAACACGTCACATAGAGAAGCTTCACTCCACAGAACACGTCACATAGAGAAGCGTCACTCCACAGAACACGTCACATAGAGAAGCGTCACTCCACAGAACACGTCACATAGAGAAGCGTCACTCCACAGAACACGTCACATAGAGAAGCGTCACTCCACAGAACACGTCACATAGAGAAGCGTCACTCCACAGAACACGTCACATAGAGAAGCGTCACTCCACAGAACACGTCTCCTAGAGAAGCGTCACTCCACAGAACACGTCTCCTAGAGAAGCGTCACTCCACAGAACACGTCTCCTAGAGAAGCGTCACTCCACAGAACACGTCTCCTAGAGAAGCGTCACTCCACAGAACACGTCTCCTAGAGAAGCGTCACTCCACAGAACACGTCTCCTAGAGAAGCGTCACTCCACAGAACACGTCTCCTAGAGAAGCGTCACTCCACAGAACACGTCTCCTAGAGAAGCGTCACTCCACAGAACACGTCTCCTAGAGAAGCGTCACTCCACAGAACACGTCTCCTAGAGAAGCGTCACTCCACAGAACACGTCTCCTAGAGAAGCGTCACTCCACAGAACACGTCTCCTAGAGAAGCGTCACTCCACAGAACACGTCTCCTAGAGAAGCGTCACTCCACAGAACACGTCTCCTAGAGAAGCGTCACTCCACAGAACACGTCTCCTAGAGAAGCGTCACTCCACAGAACACGTCTCCTAGAGAAGCGTCACTCCACAGAACACGTCTCCTAGAGAAGCGTCACTCCACAGAACACGTCTCCTAGAGAAGCGTCACTCCACAGAACACGTCTCCTAGAGAAGCGTCACTCCACAGAACACGTCTCCTAGAGAAGCGTCACTCCACAGAACACGTCTCCTAGAGAAGCGTCACTCCACAGAACACGTCTCCTAGAGAAGCGTCACTCCACAGAACACGTCTCCTAGAGAAGCGTCACTCCACAGAACACGTCTCCTAGAGAAGCGTCACTCCACAGAACACGTCTCCTAGAGAAGCGTCACTCCACAGAACACGTCTCCTAGAGAAGCGTCACTCCACAGAACACGTCTCCTAGAGAAGCGTCACTCCACAGAACACGTCTCCTAGAGAAGCGTCACTCCACAGAACACGTCTCCTAGAGAAGCGTCACTCCACAGAACACGTCTCCTAGAGAAGCGTCACTCCACAGAACACGTCTCCTAGAGAAGCGTCACTCCACAGAACACGTCTCCTAGAGAAGCGTCACTCCACAGAACACGTCTCCTAGAGAAGCGTCACTCCACAGAACACGTCTCCTAGAGAAGCGTCACTCCACAGAACACGTCTCCTAGAGAAGCGTCACTCCACAGAACACGTCTCCTAGAGAAGCGTCACTCCACAGAACACGTCTCCTAGAGAAGCGTCACTCCACAGAACACGTCTCCTAGAGAAGCGTCACTCCACAGAACACGTCTCCTAGAGAAGCGTCACTCCACAGAACACGTCTCCTAGAGAAGCGTCACTCCACAGAACACGTCTCCTAGAGAAGCGTCACTCCACAGAACACGTCTCCTAGAGAAGCGTCACTCCACAGAACACGTCTCCTAGAGAAGCGTCACTCCACAGAACACGTCTCCTAGAGAAGCGTCACTCCACAGAACACGTCTCCTAGAGAAGCGTCACTCCACAGAACACGTCTCCTAGAGAAGCGTCACTCCACAGAACACGTCTCCTAGAGAAGCGTCACTCCACAGAACACGTCTCCTAGAGAAGCGTCACTCCACAGAACACGTCTCCTAGAGAAGCGTCACTCCACAGAACACGTCTCCTAGAGAAGCGTCACTCCACAGAACACGTCTCCTAGAGAAGCGTCACTCCACAGAACACGTCTCCTAGAGAAGCGTCACTCCACAGAACACGTCTCCTAGAGAAGCGTCACTCCACAGAACACGTCTCCTAGAGAAGCGTCACTCCACAGAACACGTCTCCTAGAGAAGCGTCACTCCACAGAACACGTCTCCTAGAGAAGCGTCACTCCACAGAACACGTCTCCTAGAGAAGCGTCACTCCACAGAACACGTCTCCTAGAGAAGCGTCACTCCACAGAACACGTCTCCTAGAGAAGCGTCACTCCACAGAACACGTCTCCTAGAGAAGCGTCACTCCACAGAACACGTCTCCTAGAGAAGCGTCACTCCACAGAACACGTCTCCTAGAGAAGCGTCACTCCACAGAACACGTCTCCTAGAGAAGCGTCACTCCACAGAACACGTCTCCTAGAGAAGCGTCACTCCACAGAACACGTCTCCTAGAGAAGCGTCACTCCACAGAACACGTCTCCTAGAGAAGCGTCACTCCACAGAACACGTCTCCTAGAGAAGCGTCACTCCACAGAACACGTCTCCTAGAGAAGCGTCACTCCACAGAACACGTCTCCTAGAGAAGCGTCACTCCACAGAACACGTCTCCTAGAGAAGCGTCACTCCACAGAACACGTCTCCTAGAGAAGCGTCACTCCACAGAACACGTCTCCTAGAGAAGCGTCACTCCACAGAACACGTCTCCTAGAGAAGCGTCACTCCACAGAACACGTCTCCTAGAGAAGCGTCACTCCACAGAACACGTCTCCTAGAGAAGCGTCACTCCACAGAACACGTCATATAGAGAAGCGTCACTCCACAGAACACGTCATATAGAGAAGCGTCACTCCACAGAACACGTCTCCTAGAGAAGCGTCACTCCACAGAACACGTCACACAGAGAAGCGTCACTCCACAGAACACGTTGTAGTGAGGCGCGGGATCATAGACCCCCTTGTAGTGAGGCGCGGGATCATAGACCCCCTTGTAGTGAGGCGCGGGATCATAGACCCCCTTGTAGTGAGGCGCGGGATCATAGACCCCCTTGTAGTGAGGCGCGGGATCATAGACCCCCTTGTAGTGAGGCGCGGGATCATAGACCCCCTTGTAGTGAGGCGCGGGATCATAGACCCCCTTGTAGTGAGGCGCGGGATCATAGACCCCCTTGTAGTGAGGCGCGGGATCATAGACCCCCTTGTAGTGAGGCGCGGGATCATAGACCCCCTTGTAGTGAGGCGCGGGATCATAGACCCCCTTGTAGTGAGGCGCGGGATCATAGACCCCCTTGTAGTGAGGCGCGGGATCATAGACCCCCTTGTAGTGAGGCGCGGGATCATAGACCCCCTTGTAGTGAGGCGCGGGATCATAGACCCCCTTGTAGTGAGGCGCGGGATCATAGACCCCCTTGTAGTGAGGCGCGGGATCATAGACCCCCTTGTAGTGAGGCGCGGGATCATAGACCCCCTTGTAGTGAGGCGCGGGATCATAGACCCCCTTGTAGTGAGGCGCGGGATCATAGACCCCCTTGTAGTGAGGCGCGGGATCATAGACCCCCTTGTAGTGAGGCGCGGGATCATAGACCCCCTTGTAGTGAGGCGCGGGATCATAGACCCCCTTGTAGTGAGGCGCGGGATCATAGACCCCCTTGTAGTGAGGCGCGGGATCATAGACCCCCTTGTAGTGAGGCGCGGGATCATAGACCCCCTTGTAGTGAGGCGCGGGATCATAGACCCCCTTGTAGTGAGGCGCGGGATCATAGACCCCCTTGTAGTGAGGCGCGGGATCATAGACCCCCTTGTAGTGAGGCGCGGGATCATAGACCCCCTTGTAGTGAGGCGCGGGATCATAGACCCCCTTGTAGTGAGGCGCGGGATCATAGACCCCCTTGTAGTGAGGCGCGGGATCATAGACCCCCTTGTAGTGAGGCGCGGGATCATAGACCCCCTTGTAGTGAGGCGCGGGATCATAGACCCCCTTGTAGTGAGGCGCGGGATCATAGACCCCCTTGTAGTGAGGCGCGGGATCATAGACCCCCTTGTAGTGAGGCGCGGGATCATAGACCCCCTTGTAGTGAGGCGCGGGATCATAGACCCCCTTGTAGTGAGGCGCGGGATCATAGACCCCCTTGTAGTGAGGCGCGGGATCATAGACCCCCTTGTAGTGAGGCGCGGGATCATAGACCCCCTTGTAGTGAGGCGCGGGATCATAGACCCCCTTGTAGTGAGGCGCGGGATCATAGACCCCCTTGTAGTGAGGCGCGGGATCATAGACCCCCTTGTAGTGAGGCGCGGGATCATAGACCCCCTTGTAGTGAGGCGCGGGATCATAGACCCCCTTGTAGTGAGGCGCGGGATCATAGACCCCCTTGTAGTGAGGCGCGGGATCATAGACCCCCTTGTAGTGAGGCGCGGGATCATAGACCCCCTTGTAGTGAGGCGCGGGATCATAGACCCCCTTGTAGTGAGGCGCGGGATCATAGACCCCCTTGTAGTGAGGCGCGGGATCATAGACCCCCTTGTAGTGAGGCGCGGGATCATAGACCCCCTTGTAGTGAGGCGCGGGATCATAGACCCCCCTGTAGTGAGGCGCGGGATCATAGACCCCCCTGTAGTGAGGCGCGGGATCATAGACCCCCCTGTAGTGAGGCGCGGGATCATAGACCCCCCTGTAGTGAGGCGCGGGATCATAGACCCCCCTGTAGCGAGGCGCGGGATCATAGACCCCCCTGTAGCGAGGCGCGGGATCATAGACCCCCCTGTAGCGAGGCGCGGGATCATAGACCCCCCTGTAGCGAGGCGCGGGATCATAGACCCCCCTGTAGCGAGGCGCGGGATCATAGACCCCCCTGTAGCGAGGCGCGGGATCATAGACCCCCCTGTAGCGAGGCGCGGGATCATAGACCCCCCTGTAGCGAGGCGCGGGATCATAGACCCCCCTGTTAGGGATTATCAAATGCCGAACTAAAGGCATTCCATTAATTCCTTTAATCCTCTGCTAGTCGTGTAATCTGGAATTTTGAAGGGTCTTTCCGTCATAGATTTATAGGATACCTCATAAATGTCTGATAACGTGCACCTATCTCCCGGACGGGGGTCCACCAACCCCCCCCCCCCCCATCCAGTTTTGTGAGTCGGCGAGTGAGGCCCCATCCTCCTGGCCGGGCCTGGAATCATGGCCCGTGATTGCGGGTACAGCCAGCTGCCGCTGCCCGCCTGCGTTTTCAGGCTGTGCGCCCATACAACGCTTTCCTCCTGAAGATTCTCTGACCTTACAAGTGAGTTTTCTGGACTGTCTCTTTATAGTCCGATAATCTAGAATATTTAATAATCTGTCACCTATTCGGCGTCGCTGATGCTGGATTACTGGAGTTTTTGCTTGTGTATATGGGGCGGCGCATTATTTTGCGAGCACTTTGTTGACTTCATCCCTTTGCTGTATTTTGGCTCTCGCATGCGGTTGAGCGCCGGTATTTCCTCCGCGCTCGTGTTCTGCATCATTGGCATTGTTTGAGCTTGGAAAAGTAGAGCTCAGCCGATGCGACGTGCCAGGAGCCCGGACCGCTCAGGAAATTATTACTTTTTATTATTTCGTTTTTTTTGGAGCTCAAGAATGAAAAAAAACAACAAAACATGAATGTCGTCGCTGTTTCTTGTTTTTTATTTCATGTCGTTCGCTATGTGGTATAAATAACATGTTAGGGTCTGTTCACTGGACTGGGGGATCGCCCTTATCTTACTGCCGCCTGAGGGAGGAGCCGCCATAAAGTTACATCAAACCTGACATAAGTGCTTAGTTTTTCTCCTACGTTCCCGTGCTGAGTCCGCACATTCCCCGGACACGTTTTTCTGGTGGAGTCGTGTCTAAAGGCTGGACGGGATACAAAGGTCACCAAACCTGCAGACCTGTCTGATCTGGTTTTTCTGCATAGTAGAACTCAGTCTATTGCTCCCTGTTATCAGCCTTTTTGAGGAGGGGCGGACTAGGACAGGTAAATACATCCATTTACATGCCACACAATCGAGGACCATGTGTTTTTCATGCACGAACGATCGATGTGACTAATGATCAATATCCCATCGGGTCTATTAATGCGTCGCGGTCAAATCATAGCACGATTTTCACTCCTTGCACAAATGTCTGGTCTGTAGGGAAGCTTGATGAGGTCACGAGGGTGCCCATAGACCACCACTGGAGATGGCAATCAATACACACCAGGGAATATGGGTGGAGGAGAGGGAGGGTGGGGGCTCTTCTCTTAGACTAGAAATTAAAGTGGCATAAAATGTGCTGTGAAACTGAAAAATAAAATTATTTGCGGGCAGATATAGGAAAAAAATCTGATCCCACTTTTTGGAGTTTTGATCCAGCGATCATTGGATACTAATGTATTGCAGTATATTGTTATTCTTACAGGCTTCTGTAACAGCGCGATCGCTGTTCCTGTCCGTTAGTCCCGGGTGTCAGCTGTAGTACACAGCTGACACCCGCTCGATACATCAACCCCCGCATCATGACGTGCTATTAAGTCATAGTGCGCAAAGGGGTTAATGCGCAGCGGATGGTGTGAATATTGCAATTTTCCACTGATGCGCCATTTTAGTGCATAATATGTTGTGCCCAGTTTGTGCCACTGAAGACAAATACCTCATAAAGCATTAAGCGGGTTCCCCCGGGTATGGCGATGCCATATATGTGGGCGCAAACTGCTGTTTGGGGACGCTGCAGGGCTCAGAAGGGAGGGAGCGCCATTTTGCTTTTGGAGTGACAATTTTGCTTGGTAGTTTTTCTGTTTGGGGTTTTGCTGGTATTTCGGTGTATAATGTGGGGGCACATGTAGGCTGGGCAGAGTACATCAGGGTATAATAAGAGGGTATAATCATGGGGTTAATAAATAATCCGCAGATATGTGGCCGGTGTCGCACTTATAAATGGCGCCCGATCTTATCCGCTTTTAGAACACTGCACATTTTGCATCGCCATATTCCTGGGAGCCAGAACTTTTTTTATTTTTTCACCCCCGGAGCTGCGTGACGGCTTATTTGTTGCGGGACAATCTGTAGTTTTCATTGGTACCATTTTGGGGTACATGATTTTTTATTTTTTTTGATCACTTTTTATTAAAAGTTTTTTTTTGCAAGCCGGGTGACCAAAAACAAGCAATTCTGACAATGTTTTTTAGTTTATTTTTTGCGGCGTTCACAGTGGGCTATAAATAACAATTTTACTTTATTCTGCGGGTCGGTACGATTACGGCGATACCAGATGTATATAGGGCTTTTTATGTTTTGCAGCGTTTGCGCAATAAAATCACTTTTTTTTTATATAAAATTTATTTTCTGTGTCACCGTATTCTGAGAGCCGTAACTTTTTTTTATTTCTTACTGAAAAAAGCGGTGCAAGGGCTTGTTTTTTGCGGGACGGGTTGTAGTTTTTATCGGTATTTTCTGGTACATGCCACTTTTTGATCACTTTTTATTCTCTATTTTGGGAGGGGTGGTGACCAAAAAATTCTGGTGTTTTTTTTTTTATTGTTTTTTTTATTTTTTGGGGTGTTCATCGTGCGGGAAAAATAACTTTATAGTTGGGGTTTTCCTATAATGAAAAACTTATTATAGGAAAAAAAACATTTTTTGTTTATATCACTTATAACTTTTTATTTTTACACTTTTTTTTTTTTTTATTACTTTTTTCACTTGTCCCACTAGGGGACACTCAGACTTGCAGCTCTGATCGCTGCTGGAGTACATTACACTACACACGTAGTGTAATGTGTTCTAACTGTCATTGTGACGTGACAGTCACACTGACAGGAAGCCTCGGAGGACCGGCCGGAGGCTGCTACTGCAAGGCTGCTCCTCCGAGTCTTCCGTACATGGCAACCCCCCGGAGGCCATTATCTGGCCTCCGATTGCTACGACAAGCATCGGCAGCCCCCACAATCACTTCATGGGGGCTTCCGATATACTTCAAACCCCTTAAATGCGGCAAACACAATCTGTTGCCGCATTTATGGGGTTAATTGCCTAAATCAGCGGCGATGGTCCGCTGACCGGCAAGACTGGAGTGTCAGCTGTCGGGGACAGCAGACCTCCCGGTTCCCGGACACTGTCCCTCTGCAGGACGTACAGTTGCGGCGCAGCGCGTGAAGAGGTTAATGTGCTGTAAGAGAATATTGAGGTCATAGAGCGAGGGCTGGGTCAGGACCAGAGATGCTGCAGTCGGGTCCTCGTATTACATGACGATCACAGCAGTACCCCAGCTGTTTTGCGTTCCAGCATTGTACCCCTGACCAACGCTGGGGTACCTGCAACATAAAAAAAAAAAAAGTTTGTCGCGCTGACCCTTTTTTTTGTTATTTACAATGGCATGGAATGTAATATAAGAGAGAAGCAGCACAACCACTTTATCCCATTCGCTATTGATGAGATATGAGAGTGCTCCGCAGTACAAGGTCCAGGTACAAGGACTGCACACAGCATGTGAGGGACTGCAGCCCTCTGGTGTTAGTAGAAGATATTGGGGGAGGGGGTATAATTAGTAACTTTTTGTTTTCTGCCACTCGTGACATTTGAATTTTTTTTGTTTTTTTAGTAGGTCTTATCCACTGAAAATTCAGTTTGCAGCTGCCGTATATTTCACTTTCTGGCGCACAGCACAAGATGTGACGAATTTACTAAGAAGCATGGCCTTTTAATAATTTTGTTACATCTTACTCCTGCGGGCTTCCGACTAAGACTAGCGTATGATATGTTAAAGGGAGTATAGAGCTGCTACAATGTAGAAACCAGACTGTAACCGTGACTACAGGGAGTATAGAGCTGCTGCAATGTAGAAACCAGGCTGTAACCGTGACTACAGGGAGTATAGAGCTGCTACAATGTAGAAACCAGACTGTAACCGTGACTACAGGGAGTATAGAGCTGCTACAATGTAGAAACCAGGCTGTAACCGTGACTACAGGGAGTATAGAGCTGCTACAATGTAGAAACCAGGCTGTAACCGTGACTACAGGGCGTATAGAGCTGCTACAATGTAGAAACCAGACTGTAACCGTGACTACAGGGAGTATAGAGCTGCTGCAATGTAGAAACCAGACTAACCGTGACTACAGGGAGTACAGAGCTGCTACAATGTAGAAACCAGGCTGTAACCGTGACTACAGGGAGTATAGAGCTGCTACAATGTAGAAACCAGACTGTAACCGTGACTACAGGGAGTATAGAGCTGCTGCAATGTAGAAACCAGGCGTTAACCGTGACTACAGGGCGTATAGAGCTGCTACAATGTAGAAACCAGGCTGTAACCGTGACTACAGGGAGTGTAGAGCTGCTACAATGTAGAAACCAGACTGTAACCGTGACTACGGGGAGTACAGAGCTGCTACAATGTAGAAACCAGGCTGTAACCGTGACTACAGGGAGTATAGAGCTGCTGCAATGTAGAAACCAGGCTGTAACCGTGACTACAGGGAGTATAGAGCTGCTACAATGTAGAAACCAGACTGTAACCGTGACTACAGGGCGTATAGAGCTGCTACAATGTAGAAACCAGACTGTAACCGTGACTACAGGGAGTATAGAGCTGCTACAATGTAGAAACCAGACTGTAACCGTGACTACAGGGCGTATAGAGCTGCTACAATGTAGAAACCAGGCTGTAACCGTGACTACAGGGAGTATAGAGCTGCTACAATGTAGAAACCAGACTGTAACCGTGACTACAGGGCGTATAGAGCTGCTACAATGTAGAAACCAGGCTGTAACCGTGACTACAGGGAGTATAGAGCTGCTACAATGTAGAAACCAGACTGTAACCGTGACTACAGGGCGTATAGAGCTGCTGCAATGTAGAAACCAGGCTGTAACCGTGACTACAGGGAGTATAGAGCTGCTACAATGTAGAAACCAGACTGTAACTGTGACTACAGGGCGTATAGAGCTGCTACAATGTAGAAACCAGACTGTAACCGTGACTACAGGGAGTATAGAGCTGCTACAATGTAGAAACCAGACTGTAACCGTGACTACAGGGAGTATAGAGCTGCTGCAATGTAGAAACCAGACTAACCGTGACTACAGGGAGTACAGAGCTGCTACAATGTAGAAACCAGACTGTAACCGTGACTACAGGGCGTATAGAGCTGCTGCAATGTAGAAACCAGACTAACCGTGACTACAGGGAGTATAGAGCTGCTACAATGTAGAAACCAGGCTGTAACCGTGACTACAGGGAGTATAGAGCTGCTACAATGTAGAAACCAGGCTGTAACCGTGACTACAGGGCGTATAGAGCTGCTACAATGTAGAAACCAGACTAACCGTGACTACAGGGAGTATAGTGCTGCTACAATGTAGAAACCAGGCTGTAACCGTGACTACAGGGAGTATAGAGCTGCTACAATGTAGAAACCAGACTAACCGTGACTACAGGAAGTATAGAGCTGCTACAATGTAGAAACCAGACTGTAACCGTGACTACAGGGAGTATAGAGCTGCTGCAATGTAGAAACCAGACTAACCGTGACTACAGGGAGTATAGAGCTGCTACAATGTAGAAACCAGACTGTAACCGTGACTACAGGGCGTATAGAGCTGCTACAATGTAGAAACCAGACTAACCGTGACTACAGGGAGTATAGAGCTGCTACAATGTAGAAACCAGGCTGTAACCGTGACTACAGGGAGTATAGAGCTGCTACAATGTAGAAACCAGACTAACCGTGACTACAGGAAGTATAGAGCTGCTACAATGTAGAAACCAGGCTGTAACCGTGACTACAGGGCGTGTAGAGCTGCTACAATGTAGAAACCAGGCTGTAACGGTGACTACAGGGAGTATAGAGCTGCTACAATGTAGAAACCAGACTAACCGTGACTACAGGGAGTATAGAGCTGCTACAATGTAGAAACCAGACTGTAACCGTGACTACAGGGAGTATAGAGCTGCTGCAATGTAGAAACCAGACTAACCGTGACTACAGGGAGTATAGAGCTGCTACAATGTAGAAACCAGACTGTAACCGTGACTACAGGGAGTACAGAGCTGCTGCAATGTAGAAACCAGGCTGTAACCGTGACTACAGGGCGTATAGAGCTGCTACAATGTAGAAACCAGACTGTAACCGTGACTACAGGGCGTATAGAGCTGCTACAATGTAGAAACCAGACTAACCGTGACTACAGGGAGTATAGAGCTGCTACAATGTAGAAACCAGGCTGTAACCGTGACTACAGGGAGTATAGAGCTGCTACAATGTAGAAACCAGACTAACCGTGACTACAGGGAGTATAGAGCTGCTACAATGTAGAAACCAGGCTGTAACCGTGACTACAGGGAGTATAGAGCTGCTACAATGTAGAAACCAGACTAACCGTGACTACAGGGAGTATAGAGCTGCTACAATGTAGAAACCAGACTGTAACCGTGACTACAGGGCGTATAGAGCTGCTACAATGTAGAAACCAGGCTGTAACCGTGACTACAGGGAGTATAGAGCTGCTACAATGTAGAAACCAGACTGTAACCGTGACTACAGGGCGTATAGAGCTGCTACAATGTAGAAACCAGGCTGTAACCGTGACTACAGGGAGTATAGAGCTGCTACAATGTAGAAACCAGACTGTAACCGTGACTACAGGGCGTATAGAGCTGCTGCAATGTAGAAACCAGGCTGTAACCGTGACTACAGGGAGTATAGAGCTGCTACAATGTAGAAACCAGACTGTAACTGTGACTACAGGGCGTATAGAGCTGCTACAATGTAGAAACCAGACTGTAACCGTGACTACAGGGAGTATAGAGCTGCTACAATGTAGAAACCAGACTGTAACCGTGACTACAGGGAGTATAGAGCTGCTGCAATGTAGAAACCAGACTAACCGTGACTACAGGGAGTACAGAGCTGCTACAATGTAGAAACCAGACTGTAACCGTGACTACAGGGCGTATAGAGCTGCTGCAATGTAGAAACCAGACTAACCGTGACTACAGGGAGTATAGAGCTGCTACAATGTAGAAACCAGGCTGTAACCGTGACTACAGGGAGTATAGAGCTGCTACAATGTAGAAACCAGGCTGTAACCGTGACTACAGGGCGTATAGAGCTGCTACAATGTAGAAACCAGACTAACCGTGACTACAGGGAGTATAGTGCTGCTACAATGTAGAAACCAGGCTGTAACCGTGACTACAGGGAGTATAGAGCTGCTACAATGTAGAAACCAGACTAACCGTGACTACAGGAAGTATAGAGCTGCTACAATGTAGAAACCAGACTGTAACCGTGACTACAGGGAGTATAGAGCTGCTGCAATGTAGAAACCAGACTAACCGTGACTACAGGGAGTATAGAGCTGCTACAATGTAGAAACCAGACTGTAACCGTGACTACAGGGCGTATAGAGCTGCTACAATGTAGAAACCAGACTAACCGTGACTACAGGGAGTATAGAGCTGCTACAATGTAGAAACCAGGCTGTAACCGTGACTACAGGGAGTATAGAGCTGCTACAATGTAGAAACCAGACTAACCGTGACTACAGGAAGTATAGAGCTGCTACAATGTAGAAACCAGGCTGTAACCGTGACTACAGGGCGTGTAGAGCTGCTACAATGTAGAAACCAGGCTGTAACGGTGACTACAGGGAGTATAGAGCTGCTACAATGTAGAAACCAGACTAACCGTGACTACAGGGAGTATAGAGCTGCTACAATGTAGAAACCAGACTGTAACCGTGACTACAGGGAGTATAGAGCTGCTGCAATGTAGAAACCAGACTAACCGTGACTACAGGGAGTATAGAGCTGCTACAATGTAGAAACCAGACTGTAACCGTGACTACAGGGCGTATAGAGCTGCTACAATGTAGAAACCAGACTAACCGTGACTACAGGGAGTATAGAGCTGCTACAATGTAGAAACCAGGCTGTAACCGTGACTACAGGGAGTATAGAGCTGCTACAATGTAGAAACCAGACTAACCGTGACTACAGGGAGTATAGAGCTGCTACAATGTAGAAACCAGGCTGTAACCGTGACTACAGGGAGTATAGAGCTGCTACAATGTAGAAACCAGACTAACCGTGACTACAGGGAGTATAGAGCTGCTACAATGTAGAAACCAGACTGTAACCGTGACTACAGGGAGTACAGAGCTGCTACAATGTAGAAACCAGGCTGTAACCGTGACTACAGGGAGTATAGAGCTGCTACAATGTAGAAACCAGGCTGTAACCGTGACTACAGGGAGTACAGAGCTGCTACAATGTAGAAACCAGACTGTAACCGTGACTACAGGGCGTATAGAGCTGCTACAATGTAGAAACCAGACTGTAACCGTGACTACAGGGAGTACAGAGCTGCTACAATGTAGAAACCAGGCTGTAACCGTGACTACAGGGAGTATAGAGCTGCTACAATGTAGAAACCAGGCTGTAACCGTGACTACAGGGCGTGTAGAGCTGCTACAATGTAGAAACCAGGCTGTAACCCTGACTACAGGGCGTATAGAGCTGCTACAATGTAGAAACCAGGCTGTAACCGTGACTACAGGGAGTATAGAGCTGCTACAATGTAGAAACCAGACTAACCGTGACTACAGGGAGTACAGAGCTGCTACAATGTAGAAACCAGGCTGTAACCGTGACTACAGGGAGTATAGAGCTGCTACAATGTAGAAACCAGGCTGTAACCGTGACTACAGGGCGTGTAGAGCTGCTACAATGTAGAAACCAGGCTGTAACCCTGACTACAGGGCGTATAGAGCTGCTACAATGTAGAAACCAGGCTGTAACCGTGACTACAGGGAGTATAGAGCTGCTGCAATGTAGAAACCAGGCTGTAACCGTGACTACAGGGAGTATAGAGCTGCTGCAATGTAACATTAGAGATCATGTATAGTCAGAGTTTTCATTTATGGTGTGAAGTCGTTGACTGGAGATTTGTGTTCTTGTAATCTGTTCGCCCTTTGATTACATGGTAACACCGCTTCTCTAACAAGACTTTACTTTGTGCCACATCACATGATGTGAACTTCTCCCCAGTCACGTGGTGCCGCTTATTAAACACAGTAATGCGGAGAAAACGTCTTGGAATCTGGGAGATATTCAGACCACATGATCCATACATGTGATGAGCGGTGTGCCATACGTATCGCATCTCCTGCTTTCCAGCTGTATATTCAGTGTATGCCGCCACTTGGTCGCATTGTGAAAGATTTGGGGATTAAAACATTTTAGGAACAGAATAATTCACATCTGACCTGTTAAATGTCACCTCCAGGCGCCCCCATAGATTGTAGTTGTAGATGCAGGATTTCTTATTGAGGACTTTCATGGTCTGTATACTCGTCCTTTTAGGTTATAATGTCTTACGTTGATTGATGTCCCTCCATTTCTCATTTGGGGGCCTTTACCACTGTTCATCCTGAGCCTCCTGGTTCATGACCAGCCTTATTTATGCTGTACACCAGTGGTTGTTCTCCATGTATTATGGGCCACGGAGGCATAAAGAAACAATTTGCATGTCTGTTCATAGCCCTTAAAAACAGCGCCACACCTGTCCATTGGTTGTGTCTGGTATTGCAGCTCCGCTTCATTAAAGTGTGGACAGGAGTGGCGCTGTTTTTATAAGAAAGCCGCCATGTTTTTCTTATACTGTACAACCCCTTCCTGCACCACGCTGTACTATTAGCAAGCGAGAATGGCGAGGACTGGATTTCTGTGGCCGCACCATCTTCAGCAGGTGTCAGCTGTAACATACAGCTGACACCCTTTTGCAATGGCTGGGATTGGAGTTGACTCTGTAGCCGGACATCAGATGCTGCGGTTAATACTGACCTCGCACCTAAGTGGCTCTACAGAGGAAGAAGGCTCCCTCTAAGCTCCTTATCAATGGCCCCCTCTAAGCTCCTTATCAATGGCCCCCTCTAAGCTCCTTATCAATGGCCCCCTCTAAGCTCCTTATCAATGGCCCCCTCTAAGCTCCTTATCAATGGCCCCCTCTAAGCTCCTTATCAATGGCCCCCTCTAAGCTCCTTATCAATGGCCCCCTCTAAGCTCCTTATCAATGGCTCCCTCTAAGTTCCTTATCAATGGCCCCCTCTAAGCTCCTTATCAATGGCCCCCTCTAAGCTCCTTATCAATGGCCCCCTCTAAGCTCCTTATCAATGGCCCCCTCTAAGCTCCTTATCAATGGCCCCCTCTAAGCTCCTTATCAATGGCCCCCTCTAAGCTCCTTATCAATGGCCCCCAGGTCTCCTGGGCAGAAAAAAGGCTCCTGCTTAGGCGCTCCTGTATTGGCGGTGATCCTCATAGGATTTTTAGGTAAAAAAAAAAAAACAACTTGCATTCGCGGGGAAAAAAAACTTTTGTTTTTTTATTGGTTTTTATTTTTCTATTAACCCTTTCAGGGCCGGACAAATTTTCGTTTGTTTTTTCCTTCCCGCCTTCAAAAAGTCTTAACTCGTTTTATTTTTTTTCGTCGACAGTCATATGAGTGCTTAATTTTTACGGGACAAGTTGTACTTTCTAATGCCGCTATTTAATATTATGTGCGATGCACTGGAAAGCTGGAAAAAAAATCATAATGGGGTGGAATTGGAAAATAAACAGCAGTTTCTTCATTATCATGCGGGTTTTTTTTTTTACGATGTACAATGTACGGTGAAAATGACACGTTACCTTTGTTCTGCGGGTCAGTACGATCACGGTGATACCAAATTTATATAGTTTTTGTTCTGTTTTGGTACCTTTTTTATAAAAAAAATTATAATTTTTTAAAAAGTTTGAAAGAAACAAATAATTTTTTGCATCACCATATTGTGACCCCCATAAGTTTATTATTTTTTTATTTTTTTTTTTTATTATAGATCTGTGTACAGAGATGTGTAAGGCGACTTTTTGTACGTGGAAAGATGACGGTTTTTATTGATACAATTTGGGGAACGTCTGGCATTTCAATCACTTCTTATTCCATTTTTTTTGTGGGGGTTGAAGTGGCAAAGAAAAACCGATTCGGCCATTTTGACCTTTTTTCCCGCTACGACGTTCACCATATTGGAAAAAAATGTTTTTATAGCTCCAGCGGTTTCAGACGCGGGGATACCTAACGTGTTTATGTTTTATTTTTATGTGATCTAGGGAAAGGGGGGTGATTTGAATTTTTACATTTTTCAAATTTTTTTTTTAACTTTTATTTAGCTCCGCCCTAGAGAGTTTGATCCTCCGATCATTAGATCGCTTATGCCGTAGACTGCAATATCACAATATTGCAGTCTGGCAAAATGAGTGCATTGCTATTGAGACCTGCCACCGGCATCTGAGGGGTTAAATGCTTGCTGATTGCATGCATTGCCGCTGGGTCCCTGCTGTGTAATATATCAGAGACCCGGCGGCTATGGCGCCCAATCCGCTTCTGAGCGAGCGCCATCTTTAAATACCCTTTCCCAACTTAAGGCTCTGTCACCAGATTATAAGTGCCCTGTCTCCTACATAATATGATTGGCGCTGTAATGTAGATCACAACAGTGGTTTTTATTTAGAAAAACGATCATTTTTGACGGAGTTATGACCTATTTTAGCTTTATGCTAATGAGTTTCTCAATCGACAACCGGGCGTGTTTTACGATATAATCAAGTGGGCGTTGTACAGAGGAGTGTATGGCGCTGACCAATCAGTGACCAATCAGTGACCAATCAGCGTCATACACTTCTCTCCATTCATTTACACAGCACATAGTGATCTTACTAGATCACTATGTGCAGCCACATACACAAACGTTACTCAAGTGTCCTGACAATGAATATACATTACCTCCAGCCAGGACGTGATGTCTATTCACAATCCTAACACTTCGCTAATACAATCCCGACACTACAGCACAGGAAGCGTAATCTCGTTTTAAATGACAGTTTACAGCGTAATCTCGCGAGATTACGCTTGCTGTGCTGTAAATCTCACACAAACGTTACCGAAGTGTCAGGATTGTGAATAGACACCGCGTCCTGGCTGGAGGTGATGTCTATTCATTATCAGGACACTGCAGTAACGTTAATGTGTGTGTGTATGTGGCTGCACATAGTGATCTATTAAGATCGCTATGTGCTGTATAAATGAATGGAGAGGAGTGCATGACGCTGATTGGTCACTGATTGGTCAGCGTCAGACACTTCTCTCTACAACGCCCACTTGGTCATATAGTAAAACACGCCCAGTTGTCCATTAAGAAACTCATTAGCATAAAGCTAAAATAGGTCATAACTCCGTCAAAAATGATCGTTTTTCTAAATAAAAAACACTGCTGTAATCTACATTACCGCGCCGATCACATCATGTACAAGAGAGGCCACTTATAATGTGGTGACAGAGCCTTTAAATAGGCATATTAGCGATAGGAAAGGGTTAAACTGAAACCCGTCTTCACATCGCACCAAGGTCTTCATCAGGCATATCTTGGTGCGAGGTCGAAAAGCGTTGATGGAGGGGCTCGTGCGTCCGTCGAATTCTACTAATGCACTGCATCCTTCTCTCGTTTACTGGGAGCCCCTGGATAACCGGCGGCGGCACTACGAGATGAAATAAAATGGGGCAGAACTTCTAAACACTGAATATTAGTAAGTGCCATATATCCCCCTGTGAAAAACATTATAGCGCTCGTACCAACACTCGTCCTAGATCATTGTCCCTCGTAGTCAGCGATCAACTATATATAAGCAACCGCTGATCGCATCTTTTACGTGGCCAGAAAAAATGGTCGCTAGTCGGCATCGCCTCTTGATGCGAATGGTGGATGTTCTGCCGACAGGATGGGGACGAACGATTGTCTTCACTATCACCTGGGGCATGATGGGATAGTTGCCATCTATCTACTCCCTTGTTTCTTCCTGATTCATGAATAGAATGCCAGAGGTCAAGTGAAAACTGACACTTGCACATGTAGAGCAGTAAGGGAGAGGGAGCAGGGGGGTGACTATAATTACATAACTATACAACGTTCTATGCCATTCTGGAGCTCTAGAAAGCTGGGTGACCACTCACACGAGGACGTCTGCATATCACGGGGAAGTTTTAGCCTTGTCCGAATACAAATAATCTTTGTCTCTCTTACATTTCACAATTCATTTAAGATTACAAGAAGCGTAATTATAAAAGGCTCCTTTGTGGACCTAAAGTTACAAATTGACTGCCTGCAGCTCCTCTGTTCCTGTGTCCCCATGACAACACTTCCTGTGCTGTGACCTTGGCCAGCTTTGTCATAGGGGCATTGGTCCAAATCCCCGTTCTCACCAGTTGTATGTATGTGGCCATTGATATGGATGGTAGAGATTTGGGGCCTTCTGCTCAAACTGTTCTGACAAAATGCGTCCGTGTTACCCATGGCAACCACGATAAAAGCTGGAATCTGATAGGTTGCCACGTTTATAGACATATGGCCCTATAACAAGGCCAGGGCACTGGCAGGAAGTGTTGTCAGGAGGACACGAGTAGTGGACAAGTAACTTCAAGCACAAGACTTTATAAAGATATTTGGGGAGGCATTTTTCACGCACTTCTCGTCGTTTTTGCTGTCACATGATAAATGATATTTCTCATTCTGCTGCAATCTAATTATCGGTTTAATTTTCGTTTAGCGACGGCTTCGCCACCTGCGGAATATTGCAGCGCGGAACATTGTGAGCAAGAACGGGTACCGCCTGCTGGATACGTACTTCACGCTACACTTGCTTGACGGTGAAAAAATGTACAAAGGTGCGTAAGTGAATGTGAGACACGTAGTCTGTATGTAAGGCCGGCGAGCCAGCGCACGTGCCCAGTGTAGACGGAGATAAGACGGGAAAGTTGTGGATATGATGTATCAAGGATTTCTGTATGTGGGAGGTCCAGCTGCGTTAGTAACTTGGGAGCGTTTTGATATCTACTTGGTGCCGAGTTGTGACAGGACCATGGGGGATGTGTAAGGTACCGGAGGCGTTGCTAGGGTCTTAAGACACGTTACCTGGATAGATGTTATTTATTAAATTACATTCGTTGCTACAGAACATACAGGAAAATCCAGCACTGATCAGACGCCGTCACGTGCAAAATTCACAAAAAATACATCCAGGGACTTACAGGTGACGTCTTCTCTTGGAGACGTTCTCTTTCCTCCTCTTCTTCACCCGCCCAGACAGCCCAGCACCGACTCGTCTCTTCAGAGTTTGATCTTCGGTTCCTCACTTTTCCATCATCCTCCCCATCATCTCAACACAAACTTCCCATCCTGGTGCCTTAACGGTGTGACCCTCCTGCTACCTGATACTGCGCCTGCTGTGCAAAAATAATAGTGTTGCACTCATAGCGTCCCCTAAATAATTGTGAACTATACTTATAGTAATTAGTGCCACACACTGTGCCCCTGACAGTAATTAGTGCCACACACTGTGCCCCTGACAGTAATTAGTGCCACACACTGTGCCCCTGACAGTAATTAGTGCCACACACTGTGCCCCTGACAGTAATTAGTGCCACACATTGTGCCCCTGACAGTAATTAGTGCCACACATTGTGCCCCTGACAGTAATTAGTGCCACACATTGTGCCCCTGACAGTAATTAGTGCCACACATTGTGCCCCTGACAGTAATTAGTGCCACACACTGTGCCCCTGACAGTAATTAGTGCCACACACTGTGCCCCTGACAGTAATTAGTGCCACACACTGTGCCCCTGACAGTAATTAGTGCCACACACTGTGCCCCTGAAAAGTAATTAGTGCCACACACTGTGCCCCTGACAGTAATTAGTGCCACACACTGTGCCCCTGACAGTAATTAGTGCCACACACTGTGCCCCTGACAGTAATTAGTGCCACACACTGTGCCCCTGACAGTAATTAGTGCCACACACTGTGCCCCTGACAGTAATTAGTGCCACACACTGTGCCCCTGACAGTAATTAGTGCCACACACTGTGCCCCTGACAGTAATTAGTGCCACACACTGTGCCCCTGACAGTAATTAGTGCCACACACTGTGCCTCTAACATTAATAATGCCAGCATTTATTGCCCTCTAACATTAATTTTACCCACGTTGTTTCAACAAAATAATTGTACCAGTCGGTGCCCCCATAGTGGCAGTGTGCCGCTAACATTAATAGTGCCAACCGTGTCCCCAAAAATAACTGCTAAGCATAGTGCTCCCATAGTGACCCCCTTGTGTTCCCGAAAGTGCCCTAAAGCAGAGTGCCTTTGTGTGGCAAGAAAAGGAAAAACTAAAAATACCTTACCCCAGTCCCAGGTCGCAAACAGCGGTGATGGCCTCTTCTGGGTTGCGGGATGGCGCAGACTGGCACGTTGATGTCATCGCTCCTGCCTACACTGGAGACATAGGCCACAGGCCTAAAGTGAGCCTCGGGTCTGCGAGGGTGAGCTGGGGGGCACGGAGCTGATGGCTCCTAAGCGTCAGTGCAGATTTCAACCGGAGAACGTGGATAAAGTTGAAAGTGGAGCTGGTCACGGACACCCGATCTACTTGGGACCCGTCGTTGCTCGACCTGTCGGGGGTTAGGGAAATATTAGGACACATACATGTCATTTATGGGAAATTTTGATGATTATTTTTGTTTTTTTTGCAGAATTTTACAAGAGTGAAGTGGTGAAGGACTCGCTGGTAAGTCCTCTCATCCATTGTGTAATCTCACAGGCGCAGGGTTATTATGCCGTTTACAAGAAGTTTTGGCATAAGCAAAGGAAAGCCGCAAATCTAAACGTTCCAAAAAAAATTCTACTTTTCTGGGCACTTGCCAAATGTAAAAATGTGCCGCAAAAAGTGGGCGTGGTCTCTGAGCGGTCATCGTTTTTAGTAAAATGTATTAAGCGGAAAATTGTCAAACTTCTATGAGCCCTTTTCCCCAATGACATCATTATTACAGTATCGAAAATCCCCTGGTATTGTATAATGAAAAGTTCGGCATCTTTCTAGTATTTTATTATTAAATTTTTTATATTCCCTATTTTCGAGATCTCTGCTTGCTTTGAATGAATGGAAACATTCTTATTTACATCCAGAGGCCGAATTCCTGTACAGGCCTAATACACTTCACAGCTGAGGGTTTGTTACAGTTTAATCCAATCCAGATAACCCTCCATGATATAAACTGCCTGCACTCCAGATAGATAAGTTTTACCTTCGCTGAGACATTGTAGCAAACTATTAGGACAGGAGAGAGATTTGTCTTGCATCTGGGAGGTAAATCCATCAGATTGTCTAGACTGGAAAACTATTGTAACAAAGGAGTGTTCACTCTGTACAGATTCCTATTCACTGAGAGAAAGCAGAGATCTAAAGGATGGGGAGGAATTGAAAAGCTAAATATATTAGAAAGTGGTAGAATGTTTTATTCTACATATTAACCCCTGACTTGCCAGAAACTTGACAATTTTCCCCCGAAAGTTTAATAAGAGACCTCTACGAAACATTGACCGTAAGTCCCGATCGCCGCCGCAGAGCAAACCTCTATCATACAGATCTGAATGTTTTAGTAACATTTCGTGTCTTTTCCGTAAGTTAACAATCATCGCTTATGAAAAGGCCTTGTTCACACAGCGTGTATTCGACGAGTTTTACGCGCTGAAAAACATGTAAAAAACGCATTCTTTAAGTTTCCCATTGACATCAATGTGGAAGCGCATAGTAGTGCATACGAAGCGTTTATTAGCGTCAGGTCAATTCTTGGCGCATAAAACATGTCAACGCAACTAATTCCCATAATCCATAAGAGTACGAATTACGCACCAAAAAAACGCGTCTAAAACCCTAGCGTTTTAAAAAGCACTTTACAAAAACGCTAGCACGTCGTTTTTTTTTTGTGTTTTTTTTTAGCGCCGCGTGAACAAGTCCAACAAGGAAAGAGATGTCGTGATTACAGAACATACACCAGGCAATGGGTTAAAACAATGTTGGACCAAACTGGAGACTGCTGGGGAGTTTGTGGAGGCATCTGCTGGGACTACTGGGGAAGTGTGGAGACGGCTGGGACTACTGGGGAAGTGTGGGGGCTGCTGCGACTGCTGGGGAAGTGTGGGGGCTGCTGCGACTACTGGGGAAGTGTGGGGGCTGCTGCGACTACTGGGGAAGTGTGGAGACCGCTGCGACTATTGGGGAAGTGTGGAGGCCGCTGCGACTACTGGGGAAGTGTGGAGGCTGCTGCGACTACTGGGGGAAGTGTGGAGGCTGCTGCGACTACTGGGGAAGTGTGGAGGCTGCTGCGACTACTGGGGAAGTGTGGAGGCTGCTGCGACTACTGGGGAAGTGTGGAGGCTGCTGCGACTACTGGGGAAGTGTGGAGGCTGCTGCGACTACTGGGGAAGTGTGGAGGCTGCTGCGACTACTGGGGAAGTGTGGAGGCTGCTGCGACTACTGGGGAAGTGTGGAGGCTGCTGCGACTACTGGGGAAGTGTGGAGGCTGCTGCGACTACTGGGGAAGTGTGGAGGCTGCTGCGACTACTGGGGAAGTGTGGAGGCTGCTGCGACTACTGGGGAAGTGTGGAGGCTGCTGCGACTACTGGGGAAGTGTGGAGGCTGCTGCGACTACTGGGGAAGTGTGGAGGCTGCTGCGACTACTGGGGAAGTGTGGAGGCTGCTGCGACTACTGGGGAAGTGTGGGGGCTGCTGCGACTACTGGGGAAGTGGGGGCTGCTGCGACTACTGGGGAAGTGTGGGGGCTGCTGCGACTACTGGGGAAGTGTGGGGGCTGCTGCGACTACTGGGGAAGTGTGGGGGCTGCTGCGACTACTGGGGAAGTGTGGGGGCTGCTGCGACTACTGGGGAAGTGTGGGGGCTGCTGCGACTACTGGGGAAGTGTGGGGGCTGCTGCGACTACTGGGGAAGTGTGGGGGCTGCTGCGACTACTGGGGAAGTGTGGGGGCTGCTGCGACTACTGGGGAAGTGTGGGGGCTGCTGCGACTACTGGGGAAGTGTGGGGGCTGCTGCGACTACTGGGGAAGTGTGGGGGCTGCTGCGACTACTGGGGAAGTGTGGGGGCTGCTGCGACTACTGGGGAAGTGTGGGGGCTGCTGCGACTACTGGGGAAGTGTGGGGGCTGCTGCGACTACTGGGGAAGTGTGGGGGCTGCTGCGACTACTGGGGAAGTGTGGGGGCTGCTGCGACTACTGGGGAAGTGTGGGGGCTGCTGCGACTACTGGGGAAGTGTGGGGGCTGCTGCGACTACTGGGGAAGTGTGTGGGGGTGTCAGGGACGCTGAGAGGAGAGAGTGGGAGCCAAATTTTACTACTAGAACAGCACTATTCTTCCCTGACTGCAGTGTTGACCCGGCCCTACAACGCTACGTTGCTGACTATTGAAGCCTCTACTAGACCTGGCTTAGATTTGTCCAGACCTTGGTTATACTTTATCACCTTCTAGTGTATAAGGGTCCTGTTCTCGGAGGACCCTGGGCATGGGCTGTGTAAACGAGCGCCGATCAGCGAGACTGCTTGGTAATCGGCGCTCGTTGGCTCCTCTCATAAGGAGCTGTGATCAGTGATGTGTGGGGACGATCGCTCGTTACTCCGATTGTTCGTCCCCGTACATGTCTATTGTGTCGGCAGCGCATTATTTACACCGGGAGATGCGCTGCCAACAACCATAATGTTTTCAGCTGCATAAACGATACGATCAGTAGATGAATGAGCGTTTGCTGGTTAATCGGCTGATCGTTGCCCTGATTACACAGGACCATGATCGGGAAGGAGCGCTCCTATGTCGCCTGCATAGTCTTCAGATGTCATTTCTGGGATCGGGGGCTTGGAAACAAAGTTCGGAATATTTGATGAGCAGATTCTCCATTCTTGATGTCGACTTTATTTCTCTCTGCAGAATCCAACATGGAGAAGCCTCGACTTCGGGTTGATGCCGGACCGGCTGGACACGTCTCTGTCCTGCTTCATCGTCCGGATATGGGGTGGCAAAAATGAGGATTATCGCCTGTTAATCGAGTGGAAGGTGAATCTGGATGGACTCAAGTACCTCGGTCCACAGGTAAGAAATCGTGAGAACCTGCTGGGTGATGATTCGTGTCCTCGCTGCCTGGTTTATTGGGATTATTCCTAAATCACACGTTTATGGCATGTCCACCGGATATGCCATAAATGTCCGATGGGTACAGGTCCCACCTCTGGGGCCCGCACCTAAATTGAGAATGGGGGTCCCTAGGCAGGCAGGTCGTGGGACCACCGGTCACATAGGTTCTGTAATATTAATTATGCAACATTACTGCAGTAGATTTAACCCCTTCGTGTACCCAGACGTGCTGGGGGTGATGTTCAGAGCGCGCTCCATATGCTGCGGGTGTCGGCTGTGTTTTACAGCTGACACCCGGGACTGACAGCCAGGAACAGCGATCGCGCTGTTTCTGGCTGTTTAACCCCTCAAATGCTGTGGTCAATCGCGACCGCAGCATCTGAGGTGCTGAAAAGAGGGGGTTGTCATGGCAGCCCAGGGGTCTAATGAAGGCCCCCAGGACTGCTTTCACTCTGCCTCTGCTAAGCGCTGCCTGCGGCCTGTAAAAATGACAATATACTGCAATACGTTGGCATTGCAGTGTATTGTACCAGCGATCTAATGAGATTTGCATCCTGGAAAGTGTTGTCTTTACACCAGGCACATACATCTGATGTAGGAAACGCCAACTGCCACCTGCATTATCAGGAGCTCTACTAAACGGTTAGGGCATGACCACACGTGGCGGATTTCCTCCGCAACTGTCCGCATCAATGCCGCACCTAATCCGGGTTGCGGATTACGGCTGCGAATCTGCCCAAAATGTGCAGTAAATTGATGCGGACTAGCTGCTGCGGACTGCGGGAAAAGTGCTTCCCTTCTCCCTATCAGTGCAGGATAGAGAGAAGGGACAGCACTTTCCCTAGTGAAAGTAAACGAATTTCATACTTACCGGCCGTTGTCTTGGTGACGCGTCCCTCTTTAGGCATCCAGCCCGACCTCCCTGGATGACGCGCCAGTCCATGTGACCGCTGCAGCCTGTGCTTGGCCTGTGATTGGCTGCAGCCTGTACT